>NC_052405.1:17665396-17903412 GCF_009389715.1 Phoenix dactylifera
ACCCTTTCACCCCTTTCTGATACCCCAGAAAGATACACTGTCTAGACTTCGGGTCTAGCTTTGACCTCTCCTCACTAGGAATATGCACATAGGCAGGACATCCAAATACTCTCAAATCTGAGTAATCTATCTTATTACCTGTCCATACCTCCTCTGCAACCTTACCATCTAGTGCTGCCCTCGGTGACCTGTTAATCAAGAAGCATGCCATATTTACTGCCTCTGCCCAGAAGTTTTTTGCAAGCCCTGCATTTAACTTGAGACACCGTGCTCTTTCAGCTATAGTCCTGTTTGTCCTTTCCGCCACACCGTTCTGCTGAGGTGTCTTGCGTACTGTGAAGCGTCTCTTAATCCCATGCTGCTCACAAAACTCAATGAACTTTGAATCTGTGTATTCAGTTCCATTGTCTGACCTGAGGCATTTGATCTTTCTTCCTGTCTGATTCTCTACTTCAGCTTTCCACAACTTAAACTTGACAAATATTTCTGACTTGTGCTGCATTAAGTATACCCAGACTTTTCTCGAGAAATCATCAATGAAAGTTACGAAATATGTATGTCCACCCCGTGATGCTACTCTGACTGGTCCCCAAACATCTGTATGAATATAGTCAAGAATACCCTCTGTCTTGTGCGTGGCAGTCCTGAATTGAATCTTGTTCTGTTTTCCAAGAACACAATACTTGCAGAAATCCAGTTTGCAAGTTTTAATACCCTTCAGAAAATTTCTTTTATGCAGTTTCAGCATACCACGTTCACTCATATGACCCAGACGCATATGCCACAAGACTGTATTATCAGACTCAGACTCTGCAACAGCAACTCCACCTACAACAGTAGTCCCTATCAACCTGTAGATGTTCTCTGTTACTTTCTGCCCCTTCATCACTGTCATAGCACCTCTACTAACCTTCATTACTCCACCTTGAGACTTGTAACAAAATCCGTTATAGTCTAAGGTACCCAATGAAATTAGATTCTTTCTCAAATCTGGAACATGTCTAACATCACACAACGTTCTAACCACACCATCAAACATAGTAATTCTGATATTCCCTATTCCAATGACTTTGCAAGATGCATCATTACCCATCAAAACGGAACCAGAATTAATTAACCTGTAGGTGTCAAACCAATCTTTATTGGGCGTCATATGATAGGAATATGCTGAATCCAGAATCCAAGAATCAGCGAGATGATCTGAACTGGACGAAACTGAAAGTATGTCACCGTCACTGTCTTTGTATCTTCTTTCACTATATTTGCAGACTTAGACCCTTCAGATCTGTCATCATTTTTACCCTTCCTTTTTTCCGAACAATTCCGCTTTATGTGACCCTGTTTTCCACACTTGTAGCATGTTATGCTCTTCTTTTTCCTGGATTTAGACCGAGATTTACTGCGATTTGATTCATTCCTTGTGTTGCTTCTTGCACGCTCCTGGTTACCCTTCACCACTAAGCCTTCTCCTTGAGAACTCTCAGCACTGGCTTTCTTCCTCTGATGAAAACCTAACAAGGCTCCAATGGCGTCCTCTAACTCTAGGGTCTCCTTTCCCCACGTCAGAGTTGTAACAAAATTTTCGTACGTAGGAGAAGTGGGTAAAGAATGCAATAACATCAATGCTTTGTCTTCGTCTTCGAACTTCACATCAACTCGCTGCAGATCACTGATAATCTGATTGAACACGTTGATATGTTGGCTTAAATCAGCACCCTCCTCCATCTTAAGGCCATACAGTTTCTGCTTAAGATAGAGCTTGTTCGTCAACGATTTGGACATATACCGACTCTCCAATTTTGACCAAATTGCCGCCAGCGATTCCTCGTCCATGACATGATACATCACGTCATCAGCCAGACAAAGTCATATATTTGAAACAACCTTCGCCTCCAATTCCTTCCACTCTGCATTACTCATGTCATCTGGTTTCTTTCCATATAGGGCCTTTACCATACCCTGTGATACTAACAGATCCTTCACCCTCCTCTGCCATAGCCCGAAATTTTCAATTCCATCGAACTTTATCACATCGAACTTCGCAGAAGATATCCCTACAATCATATCTTTTTGCAAAATAAATTAGAGAAAAATAGGATCTGATGAAAATAAAAAATACCAGAAACCCCCTCTTCTCCTAGGTCAGAACGCGCGCACGGGAGAGACTCCTCTTCCGGATCTGTCGCACGGCGCAGTGAAAACGCAGCAGACGGCGGCGCACGGACAATGGTGGGGCACCTGCGGCGGAGCTCTCGGCGGGTTGGGTTCTCCTTTTCGCTCGGTCGGGGCACAGCCACGGTCGGCCGATCAGGGTTCTCCTCTCCTCCTGTTCTCAGGATCCACCAAGAGCACGGCACCCTCACACGGGAAAAGGGAAAGGATCTTGTTTCGTTGGAGAAGAAAAGCCTTCTTTCTCAGGAGCCACCGCAAAAACAACCAGAAGCCCACGCGACGGGAAGAAGAGTGCTTGGGGAAGAAGACGCCTTGGGGAAGGCGTCCTACACCACGTGAAACACTTGGGAGAGAGAAGAAACTCTCCCCTTTTCCTTCCTTCACGTGAATCACCTCCTACGGCTTGGAACAACCCCTCCTGTGAAACCAACCTTGCAGAAGACCCCCTCCTCGCGTGAAGGAAAACACCCACGATCTTTTTTTTTTTTTTTGTTTACGGCTTGGGAAGGATGCCACCTAAGAACCCACGGGAGAGATTATTCCGCTTGGGAACCCACCGTGAAGAAGAAAAAAGCTTCTTCACGTTTCCGACTCTGGGAAGAGAAGACAGAAACCCAAAAAACCCCACCCCCAGGGAAGAAACCTCTTCTCGTTTCCTTGGTTTCGTCGCTGCCTTCAAGGCAGAACTCACGCTCCCCAAAGAGAAGCGCCCCCACGAAGAACCGCACCCACGGCAGCCCAAACAAAATTTTTTGCAACTTTGCAGCTCTGATATCAATTATTGGGCAAAATACAGGATCCAAACGGCGAACAGAACAATACACAGAATTAAGAGAGGCTACGTCCACGGGAGCGAAACGGCCGTAACTTTCACTATCACCAAATAGCAAAGGTTACAATATATATATAAAAAAACCCTAACTCTAGAGTCTCAATCCCTATCAGCATCCCTGGTAAAATAAAATATTATATAATTATTCCAAAGATAAATATACACGGTCGCTTCGCTCCGCTCCGTTAGAATACCAGTATACCACTCAAATAAGAATACCACTTAATATGAACCACTTATTCTAACAAGTTGTTTGTATTAGCTAGCAGTTTACTTGGGCGTATGAGAGGCTTCAGCATCCTCACTAGCAATGTAGGGAATGTTATTAGCGAAAACAACAGCATAAGGGCAAGACACTTGAGTAACAGGCTCATTTTCTTGGGGTTTAATGTTCTGCCATGCTTTGATTGAATACGATTTTGTGGTGCCCAATTTTGAGGATGGCCAACAAACTTGTAGCTAGTTTCTCCAGTGTAATCGGACAGCCCACAATAAGTACAAGAAAGTTTCTTTTTGTCTTTGCTTATATTCTTCTCACTGTTGGATCAGCCTTCTTTGGTGGTGAATGCTACTATTTCAACACGAGGTACGTTAGAATAAGCCAATGCTTGTTGTTTTTCTCCTTGACATGCCAAAGAATAGGCTTTGTTAACATTAGGAAAAGAATCCATTGCTAATATTTGTGTACAAAATGTGGCAAAATTATCATTCAATCCCATCAAAAATTGTTGGCCAAGTCCCACCTTATGTGAGGTGGGACCCAGCAATTTAAATAAAGAAAAAAAAAAGGGGGAAACAAAAAGAGGGAAAAGAGGGGTTAGGGTTTATTATTCTATTAGAGGGTGGATGAGAAGAAAAAAAAAAAGAAGGTAGCCGTCTTGGGAGAAGTGCTTGTGGAATCCATCTCAAGGAGGAGGTGAAGATCTTATTCAAGGCATTTCAAGAGGAAGAAGAACCTTGTGCAAACCTACACTCGGTGAGATTGTTCCATTTTATTATTGGAGCCTAAACTCTTTTTCATATAAACTCTTTGTTTGTGATCCAAGGAAGAGATCCTTGATGTATGTGATCCTCTAGCTTAGCCTAGAGAAGATACTTTGTAAGCCCATTATTGTTGATAGTGGAGGTTTGTGGTGGACTTAGGTCCGGTGGTTTTTTCCCCTCATATTGGAGGGTTTTCCACCTAAAAATTCTTGTCTCTTTCTTGTGGTTTGTTTTTTTGGTGGTTCTTACATTGATTAATTATTGTGGTATTCTCATTCTACTCACACAAAGATAGGAAAGTTTTCATCTAGTGAAGGGGTCTTTCCTAACAAGTGGTATCAGAGCAAGGTTTTGTGCCTACAAGGTGTTTGATAAAATTCTTGTGTGACTCGAATGGAGGATTCTATGGGAGGCATGATTAAATTGACATCTTCCAACTATGCCATTTGGAAACCTAGGATGGAGGATATCCTTTATTGTAAGGATTTGTATGAACCTATCCATGGAGATGAGGCTAGGCCAAAAGAGAAGACTGACAAGGAATGGGAGATAATGAATAGAAAGACAGTTGCACAAATTAGACAATGGGTTGATCAGATTGTGTTTCATCATGTTGCTCAAGAAACCAATGCCTTCTCTTTGTGGAAGAAATTAGAGGCCATGTATGAGAGAAAGACTGCACAGAATAAAGCCTCTTTGATTAGGAGGCTTGTCAACTTGAAGTATAAAGATGGGAAAAGTGTGACAGAACACTTGAATGACTTCCAAGGCTTGGTGAATCAGTTGACTACTATGAAGCTTGTCCTAGATGAGGAGTTGCAGGCTTTGTTACTTCTTAGTTCTTTGCCAGACAGTTGGGAGACTCTTGTGGTGTCTCTAAGCAATTCTGCACCTGACGGCAAGGTCACTTTGGATATGGTAAAGGATAGCATGCTAAATGAAGAGGTTAGAAGAAAAGAACAGGGAATATCTCCTGAAGCTGAGGCTCTTGTGACAGAAAGAAGAGGTAGAAGCAAAAGCAAGTATCCTTACAATAGAGATAAATCCAGGGGCAGGTCAAAGTCAAGGAAAGGCATAAAATGCTATCATTGTGGCAAACTAGGACACATGAAAAGAGAGTGCAGAGCATTGAAAAGAGAGCAAAACACAGAAAAAGGTGAAGCAAAGACAGAGGAAAAGGATGTTACAGCAGTTGCAGCTGATGCAGATGTCATTGTTGTTAGTGATGGTTGTGTCAACCTTGCATATGAAGATAGTAACTGGGTGATTGATTCTGGTGCTTCTTTTCATATCACTCCACATGGTGGTTTCTTCACATCCTATACTTCTGGTGATTTTGGTTGTGTTAGGATGGGAAATGATGGTTTATCCAAAATTGTTGGCATGGGGAGTGTATGTTTAGAGACCAATACAGGGTGCAAGTTGCTACTCAAAGATGTTAGACATGTTCCGGATATCTGCCTCAATTTAATCTCCACCGGCAAGCTTGATGATGAAGGTTATAGCAATCATTTTGGTGAAGGAAAATGGAAGCTCACAAAAGGCTCTTTGTTGATAGCAAGAGGAAAGAAAAATAATACTCTCTACATGATGCAAGCAAAGCTAAAGAAAGGAGAGGTGAATACAATTGATGATGATTTCTCTACAAAGCTTTGGCACAAAAGGCTTGGGCACATGAGTGAGAAAGGACTTCAAATTCTAGCCAAGAAGGAGTTGCTACCAAATACCAAAGGTGTGTCTTTGAAAACTTGTGTTGATTGTTTAGCCGGAAAACAACATAGAGTTGCATTTCATAGAACACCTATATCTAGAAAAATTAACATTCTAGATTTGATACATAGTGATGTATGCATGATGGATAGTAGAACTCTTGGTGGTGCACTTTATTTTGTTACCTTTATTGATGATCATTCTAGAAAGGTATGGGCTTTTGCTTTGAAATCCAAGGATCAAGTCTTGGATATATTTAAACACTTTCATGTCATGGTTGAAAGAGAGACAGGCAAGAAGCTAAAGTGCATCAGGGCAGATAATGGAGGTGAGTACAGAGGGCCATTTGAAAAATATTGCAAAGACTATGGCATTAAGCTCCAAAAGACAGTTCCTAAAACACCGCAAGAAAATGGAGTTACAGAGAGAATGAATAGAACAATTGTAGAGAGAATCAGATGTATGCTCTCTCATGCAAAGTTGCCAAAACCATTTTGGGGTGAAGCTATGAGGACTGCAGTGGATTTGATCAACCTTTCTCCATCGGCTCCTTTGGATGGTGATGTGCCAGAAAGAGTTTGGACAGGAAAAGATGTATCCTACAGTCATTTGAAGGTGTTTGGATGCAAGACATTTGTTCACATTCCAAAAGATGAAAGGTCTAAGCTTGATGGAAAGTCTAAAGAATGTATTTTCTTAGGTTATGGCCATGAAGAATTTGGATACAGGTTGTGGGATCCAAAAGACAAAAAGGTGATCAGGAGTAGAGATGTTGTCTTCTTTGAAGATCAGTTTATTGAAGACTTTGGAAAGCAAGAGAAGCCGAAGTATTTGAACAGTTCTCCAATTAATCTTGATCCAGTTCCTCCACCTATGGTCCATGATGATGATAGGGGAGATGTGCAGGATGACAGTGAGCATAGTGATACAGGTGCTAGTGAGGGTTCTACAGGTGATAATGGTCACAGTGAAGCTTCAGAATATGGTGAACTATCAAGTCAGTCTGAAATGACAGAACCAGAGGTCAGAAGGTCTACTAGACAGCACAGAGCATCATCTAGATATCCTGCTTCAGAGTATATTTTTCTTACAGATGAGGGGGAGCCAGAATGCATCCAAGAAGTGCAGAATCATAAGGACAAGGATAAATGGTTTCAAGCTATGCAAGAAGAAATAAAATCCTTATATGAAAATCATACTTTTGATTTGGTAAAGCTTCCTAAGGGTAAGAGACTACTCAAGAACAAATGGGTATACAGATTAAAGGAGGATGAGAGCGGCTTAAAACCTAAGTACAAAGCAAGATTAGTTGTGAAGGGCTTTGGTCAGAAGAAAGGTATAGATTTTGATGAAATTTTTGCTCCGGTTGTGAAAATGTCATCTCTTCGGATTATATTGGGTTTGGCAGCTAGTATGGACCTTGAGATTGAACAACTTGATGTGAAGACAGCCTTCTTGCATGGAGACCTTGAGGAAGAAATTTATATGGAGCAACCTGAGGGGTTTAAAACTAAGGGCAAAGAACATCTTGTTTGCAAGTTGAAGAAAAGCTTATATGGGCTTAAACAAGCACCAAGGCAATGGTATAAAAAGTTCGATTCTTTCATGATGGGCCACGACTACAAGAGGACAAAATCCGATCATTGCGTCTATGTGCAAAGGTTTAGTGATGGTGATTTTATCATTCTATTGCTTTATGTAGATGATATGTTGATTATTGGCCGTGATACTAACAAAATTGATAGGTTGAAGAAAGACTTAAGCAAGTCGTTTGCCATGAAAGATATGGGGCCCGTAAAGCAAATGCTTGGCATGAGAATTTCTCGTGATAGAAAGATCAAGAAGCTTTGGCTATCACAAGAAAAGTATATTGAAAGGATGCTCGAGCGGTTTAATATGGAAAAGGCTAAACCGATTTCCTCTCCACTTGCAAATCATTTCAAACTCACAAACAAGCAATGTCCTACAAATGAAAGGGAGAAAGAGGAGATGCAAAAGGTACCCTATGCTTCAGCAGTAGGAAGTTTGATGTATGCCATGGTGTGTACAAGACCAGACATAGCATATACAGTTGGTGTTGTGAGCAGATTTCTCTCGAATCCTGGCAAAGAACATTGGGCTGCAGTTAAATGGATATTTAGATACCTTAGAGGTACTTCCAAAGCTTGCTTATGCTTTGGAAATGGAAAAACTATGCTAGAAGGATTCACAGATGCAGATATGGCTGGTGATATTGATACTCGAAAGTCTACATCGGGATACATGATGACTTTTGCAGGGGGAGCTGTTTCATGGCAGTCCAAATTGCAGAAATGTGTTGCTTTGTCCACTACAGAGGCCGAATATATTGCGGTGACAGAGGCATGTAAGGAAATGTTGTGGATGAAAAGATTCCTCCAAGAATTGGGCTTGAAACAAGACAAGTATACTCTTTTTTGTGATAATCAGAGTGCCATTCATCTTAGCAAGAATCCCAGCTTTCATTCAAGGTCGAAGCACATTGATGTGAGGTATCATTGGATTCGAGATGTGTTGGAAGAAAAGCTTTTGCATCTAGAGAAAATCCATACCGATGAGAATGGGTCGGATATGATGACTAAAATTTTGCTTAAGAAGAAGCATGATATTTGTATGCTTAAGGCAAGCTTGGTGGAGCCTCTCACATAAGATGGGAGGGGGAGAATTGTTGGCCAAGTCCCACCTTATGTGAGGTGGGACCCAGCAATTTAAATAAAGAAAAAAAAAAGGGGAAACAAAAAGAGGGAAAAGAGGGGTTAGGGTTTATTATTCTATTAGAGGGTGGATGAGAAGAAAAAAAAAAAGAAGGTAGCCGTCTTGGGAGAAGTGCTTGTGGAATCCATCTCAAGGAGGAGGTGAAGATCTTATTCAAGGCATTTCAAGAGGAAGAAGAACCTTGTGCAAACCTACACTCGGTGAGATTGTTCTCATTTTATTATTGGAGCCTAAACTCTTTTTCATATAAACTCTTTGTTTGTGATCCAAGGAAGAGATCCTTGATGTATGTGATCCTCTAGCTTAGCCTAGAGAAGATACTTTGTAAGCCCATTATTGTTGATAGTGGAGGTTTGTGGTGGACTTAGGTCCGGTGGTTTTTTCCCCTCATATTGGAGGGTTTTCCACCTAAAAATTCTTATCTCTTTCTTGTAGTTTGTTTTTTTGGTGGTTCTTACATTGATTAATTATTGTGGTATTCTCATTCTACTCACACAAAGATAGGAAAGTTTTCATCTAGTGAAGGGGTCTTTCCTAACAAAAATTGATGAACTTTTTTACGCTCGATCATGGTGTGAAGCTCCTTTGATGCTCCACACTTGTAGGTTTGGATTATCATGTAGGTTCCAAGCTCATCCTAAAAACATTTAAGAGTGGTGAAGTATTCCATGACACATTGTTTCCTTTGTTCATACGAGGCATTATCATGGCATAGTTGATAAATGGTCTCATTTCATTGAAAGAACTGTTCTTCAAGATCCTTCCACATTTCTTGATCTATGTCAAGATAGGCAACACTATTGTGGAGATCTCTTGACAAAGAGTTGAAAATCCATGAAATAACCATGGAATTACATTTTTCTCAAGCTTGGATATCTAAGAGAGGGGCTCATGGTTTTCACAAAGCTCCGTCAACAAAGCAATATTTATTTTTGACAAAAGAGTGCATTTCTAATGGTTCTTTTCATGTCGAATAATTATCACCATCAAGAAAACAAGACACTAAAACTTTACATTTTTCTCAAGCTTGGATATCTAAGAGAGGGGCTCATGGTTTTCACAAAGCTCCGTCAACAAAGCAATATTTATTTTTGACAAAAGAGTGCATTTCTAATGGTTCTTTTCATGTCGAATAATTATCACCATCAAGAAAACAAGACACTAAAACTTTACCTGGATTATCAGATAGGTGCAGATAGTATGGAGAAGAGGTAGAGATTTTATTATTTGATATGGATGCAGCCGTATGGTAGAACAAAGAGTAAATATGTTTAATATGGATGAGACCTAAGAACTTCAATTGCTCTGATACTATGGAGAAAAGTTGATTAGAATGCCTAATTTTATTGAGTATAGTGAATAGGTATATATATATATATATATATATATATATATATATATATATATATATATATATATATATATATATATATATATATATATATATATATATATATATATATATATATATATATATATATATATATATATCATATGTATAAATTCAGCAAATGTACAAAATCAAAGAAAACATAAGTCAATCTAGGCGAATTTCATAAATCAGTCCACGACAGTAGCTGCCCAAGTTAACCAAGTAAACATGGTAAGTGGGGAAAGTTTGGATGAAATTGTGGGATTCTATTAAATAATAACCCATCTTTTATACCAAATTCCTATCCATGTCATCTGTACTATTTTCTTTATATTATATACATTGTGATTTAATACTTAAACTAAGCTTAATATTGTAGAATCATTTTCAATCTTCATGTCATTTGATTGCGTAAATGCTTAGATAGAACGATATATTTGGTTATTTATTAAAATCTCCTTTTAGAAGGAGATGGACGGATTGTTGGTGTACTTGGAAGTTATAATTGGAGGAAATGTATAGTAATAATTGAATAGATATCCTTTATTAGTATAAAATATTTTGAAAATATAGTCCAAAAATTAAACAAAATAACTTGTTAAATGCTTGATTTCTATCAAAATCCAACAATACCTGACCTTCTTTCGGTCCAATATTGGTTATGGGTATAGAATTTTATTTGCATTTAGGTTTGGGTTTGGATCTAGCAAATATAGTTTAGGCCTTAATGTGGTTACAGCCAAATCCAATCCAGACTAGAACCCTTAGTTCAAACCCTCTCCATTGCAAACTAAGTAATAAAAATTATGTTACATCCCTCATCTACAGCACCTTAGGATAGATCCAATGGTTTCTAGATTTTTTTCACTAATTCGAATCATTAAGAGTCACAGAAGAGACAAGTAATGAGAGAAATCAAACCATTATCCCATTAGAGGGGTACCTTGATAGCTCCACCATCCCTTGCATACTCTCAATTCTCTCTTACCCTATCTTTTTTTTTTTTTTTGGTTGAAAACGGGCGCTTCATACAGTTCGAGTACGGATACATACAATAAAATTAGAAAACAACAAGTCTCAGAGTGCTCTTGGTAACTCTCCCTCTCTGGCCCACAGGGTACCCCCAGAATGACAGGCCAGATAAGAAGCCACCCAATCCACGGTCTTGTTGGCCTTTCTAAATACATGCTTAGTCTGAAAGGCTATTCCGTCACTCATCATAGCCCAAATATCTCGAAACAGGGGGTGTCCCCCTCCACTGCCGCTCGGGCCACCATGGATCCAGCCAATCATGGTAGCTGAGTCTCCCTCCACGATAACTGAGTTGGCTTGTAGCACGCACCGAGCATGGCTCAGGCCTGTCCAAGCCACCTGCAATTCTGCTCTAGAAACTGAGATGTCGAAGATCTGACAGCCACCAGCAGCCACAACCCGAGACTTCGAGCCCCTAATGACGAATCCAACACCACCTCCCCTGCCGCCATCCTTACCCTATCTCTTTTCATAGGAGCAGGATAATTGTTTCTTAGAAAGAAAGAAAATAAAAAAGAAAGTCAATATGCTTCTCTCTTTCCTCCCATGAATATGTTGCTCTCTTTTACCATGGATTATCTTCTATCTCCTTCAATTCATGATCCCTTTCTTGATCTTGCCCCATTGCCCATCATTCGAGTTCCCTTGACTTCTCTTCTATTGCCAAGGAATCTGCTATCTATTTGAAAGTGTTTTTTCGTTTTCAAACATTTGATAGGAGTTTCAATAGGATTAAAAAATTAATAAATTTCAAACGTATTTTATATGCTTTATATTTCCTAGCATCTCACCGTAGGCTTGTTTGGCACTACACACTTTGTTGCCATTGTCAACATTAATTTGAAACTGATGTTGTTAATATTTCATTCATATGCATGATTTTGGTTTTTCAAATCTAATATGACAAGTGAGTTGCTGAACTCTTTTACTCATCACCATTAGAGACATACTATTTTGATGCTATGAATATGAAAAGAAGATCCCATTTTCTGAGTTTTCGGTTCGATTGAATTTTCTTTAGAAAAATATGTTTTGATATGACAGTTAGTTTAGAAGTTACTAAGTCTTAGTATGGAACAAAGAGAACTTCATTATTATAGTAGTGAGTAGATGATGCTACAAAATAAATTATTTTACTAGTTCATCATTCACAATTTTACAATAATAAGACCAAAAATTGGTAGATATAGATTTAATTAGGCTATTTTCAATTTCAAAATAGTATTTTATACATGAATATGTGAAGATCTATGTAGGGGTGTGTTTAGTTCCACATCGATTATTCATGGGAGAAATCTTGAATATTTATATAGGACTAAGCAATTCAAAAAAATATTTTTTTTTAGCCTTTTTTGGATGAGATATTGGGTTATTACAAAAGATATCAGAGTAGACTCAGCTTATGGCCTATGTAGAGTAGAGGACACTGCAACATTGACTCATTAGGGCTGATCACGAGCCGATTATGGTGGGGATCCATATGAACAAGTGTTTAGTCTCACATCCGTTATTCATTGGGAAAAAAAAATTAGTGGGATTCTGCATAGTTATAATATTATTTTTCATAGAATAATTAGTTAGGATGGTGGGATATCACATCTTTGGATTATATAAATATTTTTTCTGCATGGAGGGCCAAATCAACTTGTTTCATGATTCTCACACGAGCATGATTAAGGAGCCGATTGTTGAAGGTAGCCCTTGGACCAATGTCTTTTATTATTAGATTAGCCAATGTTCATGGATGTCATTCTAAGTTTCTAACGGCACCGCCCAAATCCCGCATTTCTAAACCCTGGCGAAAACCTCCCTTCTCCTTCTACTCTTGCCCCGGCTCGAACACTGACTCATTCCCCGCAAAAACGATGATACCCTCCTCCGCCCGCCTCCGTCCCCTCCTCCACTCCCTCCTTCGTTCCACCCCTAAAGCCTGCCCCTTCTCCACCGCCGTCTCCTCCGACTCTGATCTCCCACTCCCCACTTCTCCGCCAACAGAAGAATCCATCCTTTATGTCCTCAAGAAGCTCGACAAAAAGCCCCAAAAGGCCTTGTCCTTCTTCAACTGCGTCACCTCCCAGTATGGCTTCAAGCCCGCCCACCCCACCTACAATCTCATGCTCCGCATCCTCGGCCACAAGGACTCCGTCAAGGATTTCTGGGCGTTCCTCAAGACCATGGACCACGCCGGCCACACCATCGACCGCAGCACCTACGTTACCCTCCTCGCCAACTTCAAGAAGCACAAGATGGCCGCCGAGTCGTCGGCGTTAAGCCAATTCTATGCCCAAACCATGGCGAAGGCCGCCTCCGATACCGCCATCGATTCCGCCGTCAAAATCATTCTCGGTGCCGAGGAATGGAATGAGGTGGCGGAGAAGAAGTTGCAGGACCTCGATCTATCATTGTCGGAGGTCGTGGTTGCGAAGGTCCTTCAAGAATTGCGAGATTGCCCTTCAAAGGCACGGGCTTTTTTCCGGTGGGTGGGGCAGAGGCCAAGGTATAAGCATGGGTCGGCGGCATACAATGCTATGGCTCGGGTACTCGGGCAGCGTGATTCTATTGGAGAATTCTGGAGCTTGGTTCAGGAGATGAAGGGAGAGGGGCACGAGATGGATATCGACACGTATATAAAGCTCTCAAGGCGGTTCCAGAAGACGAAGATGATGAGGGAAGCAGTGGAGCTTTATGAATTCATGATGGATGGCCCCTACAAGCCAGCAATTCAGGACTGCGGCATGCTTCTGAGGCAGATTGCACTGAGTGGAACGCCGGATCTCGAGTTGGTTTTTAGAGTTGTGAGGAAGTATGAGGCTGCTGGGTATTCGCTGTCGAAGGTTGTCTATGATGGGATTCATAGGTCACTGACCAGCATTGGGATGTTCGATGAAGCTGACGAGATCTTGAAAAAGATGAAGCTTGCAGGTTATGAACCGGATAACATAACTTATAGCCAGTTGGTCTATGGTCTCTGTAAGGCTAAGAGATTGGATGAGGCTGGCAAGGTTTTGGATGAGATGGAAGCGGGTGGCTGCATTCCTGACCTCAAGACCTGGACAGTTTTGATTCAAGGGCATTGTTCGGCCGGTGAGGTGGATAAGGCCTTAGAGTTATTGACAAAGATGATTGAGAAAAATTGTGAAGCAGATGCTGATGTTCTGGATGTCTTGGTGAAAGGTTTTTGTAGTAAGAGAAGGGTGGATGCCGCCTACATTTTGGTTGTTGAAATGGTGGAGAGTGCCCATATAAGGCCTTGGCAAGCGACTTATAAGTATTTGATCCAAGAACTACTGAGTGTAAGAATGCTTGAAGAGGCATTGAAGCTTCTCAGTACAATGAAGAGCCATAAGTTTCCTCCTTTTGCAGATCCTTTTCCTCCCCATATAGCCAAATATGGGACAATTGAAGATGCTAGAGATTTTCTGAAAGCATTGACTTTGAACGACTACCCATCATCTACGGCCTATTTACACATCTTCAAGTCCTTCTTCCAGGAAGGCAGGTATTCTGAGGCTCAAGATTTACTTTTTAAATGCCCTCACCATATCCGTAAGCATGGTGAAATCTCTAAGCTCTTTGGTTCTATTAAAGCTGGGAAGGCTGCTTGAATTTACCGTTACAAGAAGTCATGAAGGCCTTGCAAATGCCAATTTTAGGCATTGATGAATTTCATTGTCATGCAAAATCATATGTTCAGACTAGTGTTACAACCCGTGTTTACCTAGCATAATATATTGTTTTATTGGTGAATTGCGGATGAACTTGTAGCCGTTTAATCTTATTATTTGGTAAAATTTGGATATAGTTTTCCCATAATGATCATTCTGCTTGCCCTGAATATTTGGGATAAGGCTTGATGGTTTTGGTCGTGCTTTATGTGATCATTCTGTTTACATCATATATGAAAGCAAAATATGATCCCCCTTTAGCTTGGAAAATGAACCTTGCAAGTTGCAACCAAGGTGATGTATGACCTAGAGTCCTATTAAAGTGTCAAGTTTAGAGAGGATCTGGAGACAACAACGATCATAGATTGTGGTTGATTTCGGATAATCTTTTATGCTCTAAGGATAGTTGTGTTTAGGCATATCCTTCAGCGCAATATTCCCAATCATAGTATCGGGGACCACACAAGTCAGGTACTATTACCAAATCATACCGGCATTCATTATGTAGAAGCATACCAATTTGGTACCGGCTCACTGGTTTTGGTCTTTTTTATTTCTTATTTTTATTTTTATTTTTATTTTTAAAGTTAATTTAAGGTTTATGGATCTTTAAATTTTGATTTTAAGGTGTTTTAATATTATTTTATTTCATACTGATCCTATATGATTGTATGATTGTTTAATGGATACAGATGCAATTAGTGATTAAACATAGACTTGTAATAATTAAGCATATTCAATCAATATTTTTGAGCTTGAAAATACATATATTAAATTTCATTTAGAACCATCAAAAAAACGTTAGCGAATACTACGTACTATTGTATATAATGGTAAATTAGTTGTGAATAGTTTCCCTTCTCTTCCCTTCTATCCACTGACTAGGTAAGTCTTTCCTTTATTTTCACCCTTAAACAAGGGATGACTATCCTTTTCTCTTTTTTTCTTCTTTTTTTTTTCTCTTCTCCATCAGTTATCTAAATAGAGAGTAAGGTAAAATAATTGATAGCAGAAATGGAATAAAGTTCCTCTTTAAAATCCTTAATTTGCTTCACACTTTCGAGAAGATGAGAAAATAGAGGTGAGAGAAATGTTGAAAGTTGAAATCTTTGGTGAGGGTGGCTATGAAGTGATGAGTTGCCTTAATTGCTTATCGAGTGCATCTAGCTTTTTTTTCCTGCAAAATAAAGGAAAAACAAAGTGAAAGTGAAAAAGAGGGAAAAAGAATGTACATAGGGAGTAAAGGACAAGAAGAGAAATGATAGAAGAAAGGAGGAAGGGTCTCAAAGAGCAGGGCTGGATATACCAACCTATCTATGAAAGGTGAAGTTACTAGTACGTATTAAAGGCAGTATTCTGGTGTAGTGTGGTATAAGGCCCGTAATCCTAATAAATTTATCCTCTCTGGCTCGGGTGTTTTGTGGTGTGTATGCAAGCATAGGGCTGGATGATCAAGTTGCCACATAGAGGGAAATGACTCAAGTTTTAGGTTTAGGATTCTCTACTTTCGTTGTAGGGGACATGAATGCTATATCTGTTGTAGAAAAGAGAGGAGAACAACCTTTTGATCTGGACCATAGTGGGATACAGTTTGAGGGTTTATACTTCACCAAAGTGGATATTTGATCAAGGTTCGTGGAAACAGCAATCGCATGGTGTAATCATAGGTGTTTGTGTTTCTTTTGTTTTTTTTTTTTTTTTTTTTTTTTTGGGGGGGGGGGGAGGATATTCTGAGAGTTTCTGACTGTTTCATGGGACCTGTTAGCCATGGAGCATGGTGCCTTTTGTAGGTGCCCGACATCTGGGCCATGCTTTTTTCCAGCTTTTTGGTTGGAAAGTTTGAACTGCAATGCCCGTTCTGTATCTTGCAGCTGTGGTGGTGCTGCCTGGTGGTGCTGCCATTTTTGGAGCATACTGCCTGTTGCAGACTGCTCGATGGTGGCACCATCCTATGCCCTAACGGCAACGTGAGATGCTCCTGTTAATAAGCATAATGAATTGTGCTTCATATGATTGGTATTGCTAAAAAATGAATGCAGTTTGGAACTTTGGATGGCCTTCTTCTGTCATTTGTCAACCATCACTCGTAATCTGGATTAGCTTCTTCATCAGTTAATAAGCATGATTGTTTTTTTAAGCCTCTCTGTGATAGAAGATGATTTATCACTATGCCTTCCATTAGAGCCTCTTCTTTTGTGTTAGCACTCTGGGTTTGTCAGTTTGACGAAAGTCTTTTTTCTGCATTCTCTTATCAATTTCCTGTGAAAATTTAAAGAGGTGCTAATTGAAAGTTGGTGGTGATAAAAATTGCCTGTTATATGCTTTACAGTGCGTCGGCAATAACAACCTTTGCATGATGTTCTTTTCACTTCTTGGAATCATTCTCCATGATTTAAGT
The DNA here is from genome assembly GCF_009389715.1 of Phoenix dactylifera. NCBI lineage: Eukaryota > Viridiplantae > Streptophyta > Magnoliopsida > Arecales > Arecaceae > Phoenix > Phoenix dactylifera. The sequence continues at coordinate 17,682,295 of NC_052405.1, forward strand.
TGTGTCTTTACACAGTAAGCAGCAACTTGTACCAGCTCTTTCTTTGTTGTCTGCTGATCGATTATGTGTAGAAAATAGTAAGAAATAATGTGGAGATTTTTTTTTTTTTTGGCAGTTGTGCAGTGATCTTTGTTCCAGCTATCTTGATTTTCGTACTAGAATCTTTTTCTTGGTAATGGTGCATATAATGAAGCTTGAATAGATGGAAAATGTGAATTATAATTTTCCAAGATTACTGCTATGAGGATGTCAAGGAAAAGGATATTCAACTTTTGGATCTAAAGAACCGGTTTTAGATTATTAGATGATGTTTATGAGGACAAAGATGAATAAGCAACGTTGACTGGTCAATAGAGAATTTTTAGGGCTGTTTGATGCGTGGTACAATCCCTCTCTTGACATTCCCCTGCAAACTAATTGATGTGTTATAGAGTTGTTTGAGGACCTGCAGTAGGATTTTTTATATACAAATCCATCCATTGGTTAGGTTGCCTAGTGCCCCTAGCAAACCATCTAACTCACTGTACCACCAGAGCTCTACAAAGCCAAAGATATGATGGACATTGCATGAGTGTCTTTAGATGTGCCCATGATTAGCTAGATTGTTTCTAAGGGAATTATGTTTTTGAGTTGATATTTGAACAGGATAAATTGGCTTTTTTGTTGTTTTTCGTAACTTGAAACAGATACTGCAACTTGGTCAGTAATGAAAACATTATCATGTTTTATTTTGCATTCTATTTAGAATCCATGATCTCTAATTTTAGATTGTAGTGTATATGATGTGTAATATGAAAAGTTTATTTTGGTTTGAAAAATTATATGCCAGTTTGGATCAAATATGAGAACTGCCTGAATATTGCTTGTTGTATATAGATTGGCTTTAACTAGTATTAAGGGGTTTTGTAATACATACAGCACGGCAGGTTTGTGTGAGTTTGGTTGTTCGTTTGTCTTTTTCTTTTGTTTTGTAGTGTGTTTAAAGAAGTTTATTTTCATTATTTTCACATTATTGTGGCGGTCGGGTTTTTTTTGTTTAAGTGCTATGTACATATTATTGTTTTTACAAATATGTTTCAGTTGCATTATTTTTTTTTCTTCAATTATAAGCAAAAGTTATGGTATCCCGATAGCAAATATCATATAATCAACAGTTTACCCATATGCCCGGAGGTAAAAAATGAAAAGCTTTTAGATTTTGTGAATTTCAAATCCATCGTCGTGCCCCTAATTCAAAATTTTGAGATTTTCAGAATTTTATTTCTTAATTTGTTTTAAGATTTAGCTATTGCAATGAGTGGTTAAAATAAAAGGTTTATAAGATGATACTGGGGGAAAATCCCTGAAGTTACAAAATTCTACTAACTTTAAACTTCCATTTTTATGATACGGGAGATTTGCAAAAGCTGAGACATGCTGACCTAAAATTCTGAATGACAGCCTACTCCACAGTTCTAGTCTTTGCTCTTCACGCTATGATTAAAGTTGATTTTAAGAATTGCATGCTGCCACAAAAGCTGACCTAAAACCCTGAATGACAAAGCCTACTCCACAATTCTAGTCCCTGCTCTTCATACTACCATTAAAGTTGATGTAAGAAAATTAGTGGGCAGAGATTCTCAAGTGAAGTGAACCACATGGAACATAGGGTATGTTGCTGTGGAACCCCAGCTTCCCTAACACCCAATAACCCTTCTGATGTTCCAGCTTGCATGAAGTCTAAGACATGATGTAAGGATCTTAAGAAAATGAATGGAGGGATCTCATTGGCATTCTCAAAGAGTCTCTTATTTCTGGCCAACCATATATAAGAGGCAACATAGCAGCTGGAAGAAAGCCTCCGAGTTCCATGAATAGATGGAGAGAGAGAGAGAGACAACTAAAAGCCTGGCTCCAACTAAACATAGAGAGTAGAGTGATGGCTCACTAACTCTTTAACTCTTTGTCCACGGGTGCCAACCCATCCGTTTGTCAACTAGGTGCCGCAAAGGAGTCGCCAAAGAGAGCACTTCGGAGCTAAGCTCACCTCCAAAGTACTACTCAGTGATTCTCCTATCCCACATTCTTTCGTCGGCAACCATTAGATCATGGACTACCTTCAATCCAAATCCTCATCGTCAATTATGTATAGACAACATGCTAGGAACTGTAGAGATCTAGAGGTTATTGCTTCCATTAATAGTCCCCTCGTCACCGATCATCCATCGAAATCTAAAGGCAAGCATGGATGCATATGAACTAGCGCTTTCCAAATAAGGAGCAATTTCGGTGTTGGTTTCTTATGTTGGCCAGACCACTCTCTATGTTTAGCGCTCATCAAAGGGCTCCAAAGGTTCTGAGGCTCTAAAAGAAGCTTCCTTGCATGTTTCATCATCGGTGCATGATACATCCAAGGCAAGGTGGCGAATCCTTCAAGACTTGAGAAACTTCAAAGGAAATTCCAGATCATCTGTTCAACCCTACTAATTACTTCTCTCGAGAAGAAAGTATTAGCTTTGAGGTATGCTAGCATCGCACACAACATCGACCTGATCAATATAATCCTGCCCATCATCGGTAATATGTTCTATTGCTGCACCTCTAATCTATCCTGAATGCTTTGTATCAATAGGCTGCATTCAGAAACTCTAGGTTATTTTCATATAATAGGTACCCCTAAATACTGCTAGGCCCTCTAACATTATTCAACACCAAGACATGCTTTAATCTGATACTTGACATCAGGCAGTAGTTCTCAACTAACCTCCACAATACCACACAACATTTGTCAGGACTAGCAATTATCTGACAGGCCAACATACTGTAATCCCAACCTCAAGTCAAGAGGTTAGAGCCAACCATTACTTGGAGATAGCTGAACCGGAAGGAGGATTTTAGAAAGCAGGGTGTTGGAGGATCTTGACCTGGAGATCTCTTGGTAGTCTGGTTGAGTGATACAAGCAGCTCCTTCCATAGGGAAAATGGTTCGTTTCATGGTTATTGAAAATTGAAAATAGAGAGATGATGAGAGGAGAATTTGTTTTGTAATATTTGATTTTTTTTTTCTACTATATGAGCACTACTATAGGTCAGATTTGAGACCATGTAAAGTGGGCTTATCCTTGCACAAGCTTGGGATAAATGTCAATTAGATTTTATTTTGGGTCCGGATAGCTATCCCGGATAATTTGGTCAAAGCAGAGATAATGTGCTTGATTCTATGCTTTAAGTTGGCAGGTATTAGCTATCTCTAGTGGTTTAATCCCATTGAATTTTCATTTCATCTAAAAATAATTATCATTCGTAATTTCAATGAAGTGTGTTGACCAATTTTTATGGAGTCGCAATTTATATTAAATCTTGGATAAACATATTTAACAGTTGCAAAATCAACAATGGGTTATCGAAAGCCAATGATGAGTCATCTAAACTCAAGATACATTTTACTGAAAATGATTATGAATACAAAAATTATTTAGAGACCAAAATTTATATAATTTTTTGGTTTTGTGCATCAAATAGATATAAAATAAATGATATTAAATGTACTAGTGCGCCAAAATGCATGCTAGAGTACAAATTGAAGATGTACTTCACTGATCATGATCTATACATATAAAAACATGGATAAATTGAATTTCATTAGGTCTTGATGATCAAATTATAGTAAAATAGTATATTATTAAAGTTAATCTTTTTCACATGCTTTATGACTAGAGACCACCAAAATATATTAATTTTGGTTTCGGAGGCACTTTTGTAATGAAGAGCATCTTCAATTATTTAAATTTTTAACTTAAATAATCCATAATTGATTTTGAAACATTAAATCTTTTTATTAATCTAACATAAAGTGTGACTTATTATTTTATGATATTACAATAATATAATATTTTTATAGTATTTTATAATATAATAATATTTTAAACAAAAAGATGTTATCCCATCTAAATCCCTCTCAAAGAAAATAAACAAGGCCTATAATTCAATTCACTTTCCTGATACAATGGTCGTTTTTGGGAGGGTTTTTTTGAATGTATACCCTCCTCTATATATAAAATTGTATAAATACTCTTGTAAAATTACTATTTAAATATATACCCTTATAAAATATTTATTTTACATATATACCCTTCTTTTTCTTTCTTTTTTCATTGTAACCATACCATCTAATGCCATTAAAAAATAAATTGTTTAAAATTAAAATAATCGAAATACCCTTATGGATAGACATGCAAAAAAAAAAAAAACTTTATTAAGCTATATATGCATATGGCAATTTGGCGAGGAAATTTATATAATTTCATATATTTAAAAGGGTATATACTAAAAAATATTATTAAAAAATGATAAAAACTTGGTTGAGACTTTCCAAGACTTTCATGACTAGTTTAAATCGACAAGTCAAAAAAATATATTTTCATGACTCGCCGATTCAGCCGAATCCTAAAAGACTTGACAAGTCTTAACCAAGTTTTGATCATTTCTTAATCAATTTTTTTTTGAAAGTATGCCCTCCTAAATATGCAAAATTGCATGAACAATCTCATAAATTTGCTATTATATGTAAACCCTCATCATTTTCTTCTTCTTTTTTTTTTGCATATGTACCCATAAGGATATTTCAGTTATTTTAACTTTAAACTATTTATTTTTTGACGGTGCTAGATGATATGAGTATATATATATATATATATATATATATATATATATATATATATATATATATATATATATATATATATATATATATATATATATATATATATATATATATATATATATATATATATACATGCAAAATAAGTGTTTTATAAAGATATATCAGTAAATAGCAACTTTAGAAAAGTATACACGCAAAAAACTCTTTTTGGGAGGATGTTTGGAAGACAGACACATCATGCATTCTTCTGATAGGCGTATGTAACTGTCATCATTTACATGAACCTATGGATTATGACCATGTTGCGGCTTCGAATTTATTTTATTGGCTCGAGGAAAGAAGTGAACTACTAGTAGTCAAAGGTTGAAATCATTTGAATAATTTAGGCTTTGTTTAATCAATTATTGGTATATTAGTTGATTAGGACTTCCGTTAGTGGCATCCTGGTTGATGTAAGATAACGCGTTGATGTCAACTTAAATCCTACATTTTGCCATCATCCAGCCAAATCGATGCCAAGATTTGGCCATAAATCCCTGCCACGCGCTCTCCGAGAAGCTTCCTTGACAATATTGAAGTCCACCTCCAGGCTCGCTACGTCAGCTGCCATTCCCATCCCCACCTTCTAATCTCCGACATTAATTCAAGGAGACTAAGGCTTCGTTTGGTTTGGAAAATGTGGAAAAAAAATTGGTAATAATGATAGCTATCATAAGGAATCCCCATTCCTAATTGTCTACGACTTCTGCAAGAATCCCAAGAATATTTTAAGGGTGTTTATAATATCTTCGGCATCAATTCAAGTGGACTGAGGCTGTGTTTGGTTTGGAGATTTTTTTAAAATAGGTAATAGCTTTGTCTAAAGGAATTCTTATTTCTAATTGACTACAACTTCCACAAGAATCCCAAAACTACTTTGAGAGTCTTTTTGCATGTTAGAAGAAAATGATTATAAGGGAGTCCTATTTCCAATTGGCTACGACCTACACAAGCAAGAATTCCTAAAATACGTTGAAGGTGAAGGTGGGACTTGGATCAGGGTTACTGGTTTCCAATCTTCAATAACTTTGCCAACTATATTAGTTAACGGTTTTCATAAATAAATCCAATTTTTCTAAACATAAAGATAAGATAGCAACAAAATAGGAAAGACATATCCATTCAAAAAAAAAAAAAAAAAAAGCTTCTCAAATGGGTTTTCAGTATCCCTGCATGTTAGGATAATAAAAGATATCACTATCCTCATTGTTTATGCTCCTCCCTTGGTCTTTGTGAGGTGTTTTAGTTAAATAAGGACTTAAGCAAGGAATTACTTATGATAGCTCTTTTAGCATAGCTCTACCAGAGAAAAACAAGTTTAATTAGCATCACTATTTCTTTTTCAAATAAATAGTTGCTCAAAAAATATATATAAGCAAGAAATTGGCATGCTTTTTTTTCAAAAAAAAAACCAACTTATTCTATAATTTTTACGGATAAAAATATCCCCAGCCTAAAGTTGTCTGCCACATGCCCTTAAAATCCCAGCAAACTGATTGAACTCTTAACAAAACTCCTCCTGATTGCTGTGGCTCTTATTCTTTATTTTTTCCTTTCTTCTTACTAAAGAGAACCAGAGACGTACGCGTGGACGCCAAGTGAAAACAACCCTTCTTCCATCCCCAGCCTCCTTCCACATCTGTGGCAAAGATATCCCAAACTTGCCTCCCTTCCATGCTCATTATTAATAGTCCCACATAGCCTTGTGTCAGTCTCCAGTGTTTTTGTTGGATTGTACCACTTCTTGGATATCAAGAGAGAGAGAGAGAGGGAGAGGAGGAGGAGGAGGGAGAGAAAGAGGAGATTAAAAGATGGGGCTTTATAGCATGCCAAGCCCGGGAGATGCTGGCCTCCCTTTTGCTCTATTGGCTAATGCTTTGCTTCCAATAGTAGTGCTCATGGGTGGGGTGAGATGGGCGATATATAAGGTGATGGGCTTTGAGGATGGTGATGATGGGCAAGAGGAGGAGACAGTGGAGCCAAGGATGGTGAGCAGGGCAGGGGTTGGGGTTTATGTGACCCGGTTTAAGTTTTTGAGGCAGAAGGATAGTGGAGTTGGGGATTGCTGTGTGTGTCTCCATGGGTTTGAAGGGGAGGAAGAAGTGAGCGAGGTGTTGGCTTGCAGGCACCTCTTCCACAGACTCTGTTTGGATAGATGGTTGGGTCACTTCCACTCCACCTGCCCACTCTGTAGATCTATGCTTTAAGGTTGTCTCTCAACTTCAATGTATTTGTTCCCTTTCTTCTTTGTTTCCACATTGCCTTTGGGTTAAAGAGAGGGAGGGATTGAAGAGGGCTTTTATTTTTGTTTTTGTTTTTAGCTCTCACTGAACTGTGGTTTGTTTTTCCCCTCTGTGTTGGGTTCGTATGTAGTTGAGAAAATGGAATGGATGTCGCGTTATGTATGTATTTGCGATGCTCAGCATGACGCAAGAATGAATTTCCTCTCCTCTCATTACAATTGTTATTCATGTAAATCGGAGATGCACTCCAAATAATTAAATTCCTCATTTAAGTGTTGTATATATAGATATATATATATATATATATATGTGGATGATCAGGTGCTTTCTTTGATATTAAAGGCTACCATGTAGATAGATTGTGTTACGTGTTGGAAATTTCACACCACCAAGTTGCTCCATACCATTGCTCGAACCAGAGCTCACACTTCTTCGATCATGACAAACCCAAAAATTGGCAAACTTTGGCTCAACTTATGAAGGATGCATGATCAGGTGCGTTTTCTTGCAAAGGCTGAGCAAGAGACAATTAACCTTCTTTGCACAGGTACAAACTTAAATGGATGTTATATCTTATGATTTTGAGATATTAGGGTCATTGTTGCATATGGGGGGTTCTTTTAAGGTTGATCAGAAATAGCACACATATACCAATAGATCTTTGTCACCCAATTGCATTAATCATGAAAGAAGATACACAAACAAGCATATATCCACGGTATGAACACTGCAACAAAAGATTTATTTTTATTTTTATTTTTAGAATGGTTCTAATCCCACACCTCATTCTCTTGCATCTGATCCAAAACTCAGGTCCTTGAGTAGATCGAGCCACTGCTGGTAGAATCAAGAAATTAATCAGGGGTCGAAGGGGAAAATCATGGTTACCCGGAACCAAACCTCCCACCTCTTGTTTAGAGGGCAAAAGACGGTACCATCCGAAAGGTTCGGTGACCAATTTCAATGCATGTCACCTAAGGTTTAGCTTAGAATTATACAAAAAACATGAACATGAAATCTTTAACATTGATTTAACTCTGTATACAATTTATCTCCCTATTAATTCAAGCATAGAATCTCTGCTCTAAATCAGCACCAAGAACATTGGTTTAACATTGGTTTAACTCTGTATACAATTTATCTCCCCATTAATTCAACCATTTAGAATCTCTGCTCTAAATCAGCACCAAGAACATTGGAAGATTTTGCTTTGTACTTTAATTGCTATGACCTTTGATCAAATACTTGATGAAGCAATAAGGTAGTGTTACCTGTAATTCCTGTTATAGCCAAGGGGATGTAGATTATCATAAAACTGCCAACAAAAATTGAGACGGCAGATGGAACTGAGGCTAAGTGCAACACACTTTACAAGTACACTCAATTTTGAAGGTTTAAGCGTGCAACTCAGAGAGCTCTCTTCGGGCGGTCTCTCTTAATGTGTACAGAAACTTGATTAGCTCACAACTGTTGGGGTTCGTAAGAGCTGCATGTGCTAAGAAAGGAAGCTTTCTCAAAGATCTACAACTTAATCCCTGAAAAAGAATTTACAAAATCATGAAGGTTGGAGTAGGTCAGCATCTATATTATCTTAAGTTTTATTGCCAAATCCATGCTACAACAATGTCAGTCACTAACCTGGCATTCTTCTGCAGCTTCAAGCAAAAGTCTGGAGAGATGAAATGGCTCCTCAAGTTCCCCTATGTTAGAGGTGTAGAGTTTCTCTTTTACGGTTGAATAGTTTGGAAATGAGAAATGATCATGACCCTGGAGAAGCAAGAAATGAGTATTTAGATTGTGGATGTGTTTGAGTTGCACACTTGTGTGCATGTGTGTGAGTTGTGTGTGTGTGTGTGTGTGTGTGTGTGTGTGAGAGAGAGAGAGAGAGTCAGTTTCTATAAAGGAACTATGAAGGGATTTCACATTCTGTACATGTACATTTGTTCCTGTAGTTACATGTATACCCATTTAAGCATTGGTTACAGGTTGAACCACATAATAGCTGTCATGGTTAGAGGCACATCGATTTTTTAATGTAAATTGGGGCCAAATGACATAATGAGTTTTCAATTTTTTGGCTAAATAATGGTCTCTTAAAACAATAAGGTTGGTCATACATGTGCAACACTGCTTCAAAATAATTTGTGACCATTACAATAAACAAGATTCTAAGGAATTGTTGCAGTATGAGGATGGCTGGTATATGGCCAAGGCCACATATACATGCCGTCTCGGCCTATGCAGACACTTGTTGACATGTTGCATGACCCAGACACATACAGGTATTGCATTAATGAGTCCCATATGTGGTCACATATTGTGCCACGCTGACTGCATTATCTACACTGATTAGAATTTAGAACCGCAGCTATTCCCTACAAAGCCTCTTGAAGCCACCAATAAGGTGTCAGTGGAACAAGTTGGTCTGCTTCGCATAAAGACCTAGCTTGAAATATTCCAGGCTTGGGCACAGGAAAAAAAAAGCTTTTGGGGATGATGTTGGAGCCTGTGACAAGTTTGGACCAGGTTTAGGCTTGTGTTGCAGAGAAAATCTGACCGGACCAACTCTGACCTTCGCAGAGCCTAGGAATGTGCTCAAGATACTTCCTACCTGGACTCTGGTGTAAATCCGGTAATTTCAAACACAGGCTCGCAAAAGCCTCAACCCGAGTTAGCCAGGTACTTCAACAATCCTACTACCTATTGCAAATGTCTCACCAAATTTGCAGGGAATTCAGTAAATTGATGGTGCAGAAAAGATCATGTTCCATGAGCATTGAGTTTCGTGATCCAGTGAAGATGCACCTGAGGATACAAAAGTATTCCAGTACGTATAAGTTCTTGTAAGCAGGATCTCAGTATCTCGTATCTGGCTTGAAGAGTAGGCGGGCCAACATATGCCTTGATGTCTGCTCGGTCAACAAATGCAATATCTGGAACCTAAACAGAAGTGAGCACTTTTGCGCTTGACAAATCATTATTAGAAGAAAATAACAGATAGTCCACAACAGTGAAACAGAGAAAACGCATACAGCTCAGTAAAATCAATTCACTAAACAAGTAGAAAGGAAAGTTAACCAGTAAAGAAATGTCTGATTTTCGTTTACTTTACAATAATTATATGATAATGGATTGAGAAAGTTAGATTCAAGTTGAAGGATAGTATTTAAAGAAAATAACTGATATAATCAACTACAGTTGTTCGCTTGACCTGTAATGATTTACTCCATGGTGAAAACTTCAATCATGAGGATAAGGCTTTGCCAGTACAGTATTGGTTTTAACTGATTCTTATCCACCAACTTAATTGACCTTGATTTTAACTGATTTTTGTGTTGACTTATCCAAATAGCTTGTTAAAGCCACTATTAAGAGTTTACATAGTACAAGGGTAAACTTATTCTTGATCAATTTGGTTTTGTCAAATGTCCATTGACACATGATGAAATATCGGGCATCATAACTAATAATCATTAACGAGTGAGCTCCTAGTAATGTTAATTAACAAGCCCCTTCAGATTTTCAAAATTTGAAGCATCATGTTATCTTTGAGTTTATTTAACACATTAATGAACTTCTGTGTTAAGTAATTATAGTACTTCAGACCATACGCCCAGCTATTTTACAGAAGATAATGGGTTTTACCAAAAATGCTTAGTGAAGTTTAGACCCAAGCTTAACATAATCACTAACAAACAATTCTTTTCCATATTTTTCTCATACAGGTAGCAAAATTTTCCAAATGACCCATAATAAAAACATGATTCTCTTTTAATATAAAGCAAAGGTAATCACTATCAAATTTCTCGACTAGAATTGTAATTAGTCATTCATTCCAAATTCTAGGTCAGCCTCATTCGTGAGACATTATTTTCACATGACAACTTGGCATATGAGAAACTTCCAAGACTCTGGATAGTCTAAAACACAGCCCCTGCCTAGAAGATTGCCTAGATTCCTACACAATTACCAGGCAGATGAGCACGTAGACAGCACATTGCATCACCTGATCACTTAGGCCATGTTTGGGAGAGTTGTTGGCAGTAGAGCTTTTAAAAGTAGAGTTGTTGGAAGTAGAGCTTTTATAAAAAAATTGTTTATTGTTTGGTAACATTTCATAAGTATTGTGCCACTTTAACATGTGTTCGGTAAAAAAACTGAAAAAGTACTTTTGGTATGATAGAATGAAAAGAACATTGCATAGTATTATATAACAGAGCATAATTAAATATCTTAATACATAATTTATATGATATAGTATAATATTACTGTAATGTAATATAATATTAAATTATTTATTATAACACATCAATGTATTATGATATAATGTAATATAATATTATCTTTATAGTATAGTACAATAATAAAGGTATAAAATATTATAATTATTAGCGTAAATTAATTTTTCATAATATAACATAATATTAAATTTTTTAACATAATATATTAATATATTATGATATAATGTAATATAATATTATATTCATAGCATAATATAATAATAAAGGTATAAAATATTATAATTATTAGTGTAAATTAATTTTTTACCCTTCTGATGACCATTTTATCTCTCTAACAAATTTTCTAGCTAGGTGATAAAATTAGTTAAAGAATTACTAATATTTTTATTTATTTTTACTTTTATTTTCTTTTCTTTTCTTTTTTTTCTTTTTTTTCTTTTCTTTTCTTTTTCTTCTCTTCTTTTTCTTTTCTTTTCTTTTCCTTCTCTTCTTTCTTCTTCCTTTCCGAAGCTTCTCCCTTCTTCTACTTCTTTCTTTCTTCTCCTCCCCTCTCCCTTCTTCCTTCCTTTCCCCACTCTCCCGCGTGGTCATGGAAGGGGCAATCGAGCTTCCGAGAGAGCCAGCTGAGGCTAACGGCACAACCAATGGCGCCTGCGGCGCCCGGGGTAGCTGCGGCTTGCGGCGTCCCTATCTTCTCCCATGGAGAAGAAAGGGAGAGTTTGGGAGGAGAAAAGCCTACGGCAACCATGGGAGGGGCGACAGAGCTCTCAGGCGAAGAAAAGGAAGAGCTTGTGGCCAGCTTGCGGCGTCGCGGCGCCTGCGGCGGATGAGGGCTCTGAGCTTCTTCACGAGATTCTCCGGTCCTCCTCCTCCACTGTCGCCGACTTCGGCTCCTTCGATGTCTTTCTCTTGTTTAGGGCGAATGGGATTGGAGGAAAGGGGTCATTGGAACGAGGTGGCTGGGAGATTTCGGGCTCGGTGGATTGGATATTTTATCATGGATATTTTGATCAAAAAAATAGCTTCTCGACGGGGCGTAAAAGTGCTTTTTCAGAAAGCTCCAAAATGGAATTTCTTCCAAAAAGTTGTTTTTAGCTTTCTGAAAAAACTAAAACAGCTTTCCGAAATTTTTACCAAACACTCCTATTACATCTGAAATTACTTTTGGAAAGCCAAAAAGTACTTTTTGGCCCTCCAAAAAACTTCCTCAAATGAGGCCTCAGTAGCATATGGTTTTCCTTTAGGGTCCAAACTGATGCATCTCACTTTACATTAGCTTGGAGATAAAAAAACAATTCTATTGCATTAAAAGACAATAATACAATATAAGTTGAAGTGCTAGATAATTATTCCAAAAAGGTATAATCCCAAACTAGAAATGCAAAGTTAGAAAACCAAAGAAATTTAGCAATCTAGACACCTCATATGCTGAACAAGATTTGAGGTCCCTCATGATGTTAATTTGAGGATACGGATTGTGTAACACGAAGCATATAATTCAAAGAACGACCAAGCAATTTCTATACAATGTTAATTTCCTTGGACCAGTTATAGTCGTGGTCCATCACCTTAAGTCGTCTTGGCAGTTGACAACCATGTTGATGATCCATTCATCAATTTCAATTCCATCCTATTATGTTTTTATATTGCAATGAAGGCCCTTTGTAAAGCCATGAGTAAATTTATAGCATACAATAATTACCTACAGGGATTCCATCATTCTATACTAGATCTTCATTCTGTGCCCTTTAAATCTCTCAGAAATGTTGTCTGATATCAGCAAGGATTCAAATACCAGCATATTGGCCAGTGCATACCAGAACTCTTACCAGCACCACCTCATGACCAAATTCATGGGCAAACCAGCTCAAGTGCCCCAAATGGAACCTAGATCAACCTTTGTACTGCTTGGAATCAGTCAATTCTGAGCTTAAAAGTGGTTTTACGCCTCTCAGTTTCTGCTTAAATCCATGCGGGCCATTAATGAAATGTACCAACCAGTGACTGATGTGGGCATCTACAGCAAGTGTTAAATACCTTGGATACCTTGCTGCAGAGTAGTTGAAGATTGGATTCTAAGCCATTACAGCTGCCAAGTACAACCTAAGAGCATAATATAAACTTGACCGTCATCAAATGTCATTTGTTAACTTGGATGTTTATCTGGGGTTTTTAATGGTAGAATGTTTGACTCCAGTATGAATGTGTATTAGTTGGGTAGACTTCAGCTAGTAAATAAAACTCAATTAGTCGTGGCAGGAAAAAACAGGCCAAATTGTTTGTAAGGCCTAGCTCAGCTCTAGTCACTGGACTGATCAGGCATAAACATAGATATCATATGATATTACACACTCTTTTTACATATCAAATCATGATTATTATTTACCGAAATGTAAATATGTAAAGAACAAATGGAGCATAGCATATTGTCTTCAAAACTTTGCATGTTTGACATGCACAAATGTAATTTACCAATATAATTTATATAGTTTAATATGCACAAAACCCGGAGGTCAGGGCAAGTTGGGCCAATCAGTTTGGAGCAATCTTAATTTTTAAATTACATCGATTGCATTGTATTCAAGACTATTCGGACTCATTATATTGTGCTTCAATTTGGAAATTAAGGCTCAAATTAGGTCTTAATCAAGTCTGGAACTTATTAGACTAATTTGTTGACCTGAGTCAATCCCCAATAGCCCACCTTGCCTGTTGACACCCCTAATATCTGAAGATGTTTGTCCTCATATCACCCATCACAAAGCACTAAATTTGTCTTAAAGTTTCAAATCATGGAAAATTATCAGTACGAAGTTATCTAGAAGATGAAGTCAGAAACAAGTTTTTTCCCAATGTATCTTCAAAGATCTTCTGTGTATATATTGACAAGATCATATCTTCCCATTCCAGTGCATGACAAGTGCTGGCATGGCATATAACACTAAACATTTAGAGCCTGTTTGGATGCCAGAGGAGAAGTTTAAGTTTAAGAAAGAAAGAGAGAAGTGGGAGGGATGTGGCAATCCAAATGACAAGGGAGCTAGCGACCGAAGCCCTGATGAACACTAGCTATAATTAAAACAGTCCTAACGTAGTGAATTCCTTGTTAAATAGGTTCCAACCAAGGCACCTTTGCATGGCAGTTCCTACTCATCTGGACTCTTTAACCTCAACTCCAAAATTGGATCCTCTTAATAAATGGAGGAGCTAAGAGCTCAACCCAGTCCTCTTCCTCTTTCCAAGAGATTCAAGAAGGAAAAGCACTTGGCTGAGAATAGAAATATTGGCTAGCCTCTGCTCCCAACTTCCTGGTCCTGACTATTATCAAACTGTGCACTGAAGCACTAATCCTGACTTTTAAACCATTTGAGAGATGTTTTATTTTATCTGAATAAAATTTGGGACGCAGGGATCAAACATTACATGGATCCCTTAGAGTCCCACTCTTTATCATCTCTTTTCAGAGAACTTCCATTGTGGACCAGTAATCTGCAGAAACCTATTGTATCTGAACAGCCCCTTAATGACAGCTAATCCTCGAATAGTCACAATATGCAATACCTGAAATTTTGATGTATAAAGTCCACAAATAATAAAAAAACATATTATGAATTCGGGAAAGATATGGGCATGAATTTAACAGAGATCCTTATTTAATATGAGATATACATATACATGCTTCTTAAAATAGATATTGCATTAGTAAAGGGGAATTCATATAAGAATGCCTATGACAACATGTCAATCCAAAGATGAGGTCAAGAAAAAGAAGGCATTAGTTCTAATGCAAAAGGATGGTAAATCTGAAGGGAAAGGATTGCACTTAGGGATGGCAATCAGGTCGGGTCGGACCATATATGGGTTAGGTCAAAAAATTGTTAATCCAAACCTAACCTGTTTATTACATGGGTCAAAAATCTATAAGTGAATCTGACCATTTTATTAAACAGGTAATCCAAGCTAACATCCAATAAGTTGAATCAAGTTAAACGGGTTAATTAGGCAAAGCATTGCCACCCCTAATTGCACTAGATTCTATCAACATTTTAGAAGGCATTGCAGCTAATATATACTATGGCCATTTAAGCATAAATATGTACTTGTACTTCCTGAACCCTAGAGAAACCAGGAAAACAACAAAAGAGGAAAACTCTGTGCCCAAAAATCTAGAGATTTGATGCTGAACATCTAAATTCTAAGGGCTTCTTAATTTCTCTACAGTACTGCTTTTTCCCCAATAACATCAAATATTAAATTAAACTTGCTTTATTTCCACTTGTATCTTCACAAGAAGGTTAAATATCATGCATGTGAATACTTATGTATGGCTGCCGGATAAAATCCTTTTATGTCTACAGAGTGAAAAACTGCAGTGGTTTTGGAAAATGACAAGCATACTGGTCCCCAAGATTCACCGTCTCGGTACCAGACTCCGTACCTATACCATCCTATTACAGTGTCAGTATGCGGTACGGTACAAGATGAGACATATTGAATGTCAGTACGATACAAGACAGCATACTAGTTCGATATCGGTATGGTATGGTACACCCGTTATGATACAATACCGACCGGTATGACAAACCTTACTAATACCTATAACATAGGGTTAATACTTACAAAAAGAAGCATACAAATGTGGAAATAACAGTTGAAATAATTAAACAACTAGAAAAAACCTAGTCACTACAATCATAAGCATCCAATTATAAAAATTCTATTGTAGCAGAATACATAAATATTACCAAACCAACAAAAAACTAAAATTTATGAGTGCATACCGATTGCTGCAGTTATGTTTGATGTTGTCAAAATGATTACATTTGGCGATGATTTCAATCTGTCCATCTGAGTAAGCAAAGCATTGACAACCTGCAAGTGGCATATTGGGACATCATGAAAGTTCACACCCTATTATTATGTTAAAAAAAAAATTGTTGCCTTATAGATTAAGAATTAATTTTATAGTATGAAAATGGCAGATGCTTAGTCTGGAGGTGCTACTCGAATGGAGTCTGAAGGTTCAGAGCCAGATAGGGCAGCCTGTCTAGCAGCAGCAAGGCTTTCAACTTCATCTACAAGTTCATAAATTTAAAAAATAAAAAGAATAAGACTACACGAGTAGGGAAATATTACTTTGTAGAGTTTTATAAGAACAAGATGAAAATAGAATGCATGCAATTTATTGAAATATATATAACTGCAGGGAAATTTTATGCTGCCAACTTCATTTTAAAAAATTTCAAAAAAATAATAAGTCACATCAGCAGCCATTGCTGACTTCACTTAAAACAATCAAAAAAAAAAAAAAAGAAAATGGGGCTGAAGCCTTTGATTACTTTCGAAATAGGGGCTCTGCCCCCATTTTGAAGCACAGAGGAGAGAGAGAACTTCAAAAGCCCTCTTTTCCCTCTCCCTCGTCCGTGTTCCGGCAGCCGCCACTCACTAATGCCCTCTCCCTCCCTTCCTCTCTCTCTTTCTCCTCTCTTTCCTTCTTCCTCTCTTGCTGCTCACCGGTTTTCTGATTTTATTGCCAGAACCGTCCCGATCTGCCACTAGTACAGTTCTGTACAAGGTCCGCCGTACCGGTACCGATCGGTATACCGGTGGCGTCCCGTACCGGTCCCATACCGGTCCAAACCGGTCCCGTAACGGTCCGAACCGATCTCGTACCGATTCTTCAACAATAAACTACCGGTACCGGATTCCACGCTAATCCGGTACCGGTCTCAGGCTGGACCGGTACAGACCGGTATAGTAAACCATGATTCTGTATGCCCCGAACTGAGTAGTTCAGGATAGTTCCACCTTCCTTGCCATATATACACTATATGCCTCTTGATTGCCTACACATCTTAGTTGCCGTTTAAAACACTAGATGTCATTGTCTCTATATTTCTTATTACCACAAACTTATAATTTTGTAACTTCACCAGCCACTTACAAGGTGCACCGTGCATGTAGTTCATTAGTGTCAAAATCAACAGAGCCACACAAAAAGTACAGTTTATCCACACTCATGCCATAAATAAATAAATAAATCTCTTGTTTTCTTTTCCCTGCTATCAATCTATTCTTTTTCTCTCCTACTTTTTCATTCTTACACATACCTCCAAGGAACCTTCTCCATACAAGTTGTACTTTTCAGAAATGTCTCTCGCTATGTATACCAGTAATCTTAAATCCCATTACCATCATGATATCAAAGAGGGAAGAAAGATCTATTCGATGGTCAACCCTTAAAACCTAGAGCTTGGTCCTAATCTCTCTCTCTGAGTGTGTATGTGTGTCGATGTGTTCATTTGTTTGCCTAATCTCATGATATTTTTTACCTCAAAAAGGAACTAATTAATTTCACACTCATCAGCCCTAGGGTGAGAGAGAACCTGTATATATATGTAATTTGTTTCCCAACAATTCTTTTTCTTAGGAGGGATGGGGCATATTACCAATGATATTGTTAAATACCAGGTTAAGGGGACACAAGATGCATAATTAGCCTCTCAGCACAACAGAAATGCAGAAAACTCTCCACCACAAAATGGAGAAAAGAGTAGGTTACAAAGCAACAAAACACACAAAGAAGACCTAACAGTCCTTTCCCTTAACATTTTTAAGCCAACGTAGTAAATTGATTGTTAATTTCTTTCCAATTCTCTAGATATTAAACTTATTAATCTATTTAAAAAGATTGCTAAATAATTAAAAAAATATAACTCAAATGGACCACTAACTGTACAAGTGTAACTAGAAATAGTAAATTAATGATTATACAATGATTGATTGAAAGAGTAAGAATATATTGTCCAACAGTCCAACAGAAGGTAAGTAACGTATGAGCTAGACTAGAATTTAGTAGTGATAAGACCATCAGCAATAGCAGTTGCTACCACTAGTAGTAGCATTAGCACTAGCAGTAGCAGCAGTAGCTTTAGCTGTAACAGTTGCTGCAACAGGAGGACAAAGGAAAAGGAGAACAAAAGGAGGATATAGGTTAGAATTGTTGAAAATAAAAGAGTACATATATTAGTAAATGTGTTTAAACAGTGAAGGGAAAGAGTGTGAGGGAAAGAGAGGTCTACATAATTTTGTATGCAGTTGGAAGAAGGAGGAAGGCCCTTCCTCTCCCATGAGCCTGCTAAGAGTTGCTGCTAAGCATAAGAACATATGCCAAATATCGCACTAAATAACATGTCAAATATTATATGTCAACCAATCATTGTTCAACAATGAATCATCTGAATGCTGTTCTAATGCTGCGCTAAGTTCCAAATTTAGTTTTAGATCATTTAGTTCATGGGAAAATGAAATGAACAATTACTGAAATGTTTAAACAGATTTCAACAATCAGCAAACTAGCGCTCAACATTTAAAGGATGTTTCTTAAAATTTCAGTGTTGAGTAGTTCATGGAGTCGTTTGCTTGAGTATTTTAGCAGTTGTTGTCTATAGCATGTGTTGAAGCATGATATAGATGGGACTGATTCTCACTCTATCATGTCATGAAAAACAGGTATTTATGTAGACCTCATATTGCTTTCAGAAATCGCACATCCAGATAACACCTCAGGATTTGCATCCAGGACAGTTTTGGACAGTGTCAAGAATTTGCATGTAAAATCTGGTTATTCAAAAACCTGAAACTATACCCATGAAACCATATTTGGTGTATCACCTGTAGAGAAGTAGAACTTTGTGAGCTCTTCTCTGAGTGTTTCTCATTCAGGACTATTCTTGCTACATCCAGGAGCACACGAATATCACTCAAAATATTGGTTCAACTAAGGAATAAGGAAAACCAAAGTGAAAACAAGACAGTAAGCCATTTTGAATCTTTGAATGAATTTACACTTTAAATGTTGGACAACTGTTTGCTTGTACATTTCTCAAAAGATCGAAATGTGTTACACTAGTGGGTTGGCTATTGGAGCCAACTCAGCATGATCCAAAAATTTACGAATGGAATCCAATAACACCTACAGTGTTCTTCTGAACTCATGGATAGTAAAAATATTTTGCTTTTTCTAGAAGTAGGTAAAAAGGTACCATAAACAATGACTTTGTAACAACCTAAAAATTAACAAAAGTAAGATATTGAATTTATCATGATCAATATATTAAGATGTCTTGACAGACTAGAAGTTTGAGGATTAGCTTTTTCAATTTGACATTAATATAGTGGCATCGATCTTCATAAAGAAAGAATATTTTAGTATAAATGTTCTTCATTAATTTGTTCGACCAAGTTTTTTTAAGTTTGAGAAAGTCACAGTGAAAAAAATTAAATTGACATATCAACATAAAGTTTGGACAATTTAAGGAGTCACCATCATCAGATACATCTAAATGTAAGAATAAATCGATGCAAATTGACTCAACGACAAAGCATAATGTTGAATCTGATCGATCAGAAATTAGAAACATGTGCAAGGAGAATCAAAAGGAACAAAACAGAACAGAAAATAAATCTCACCAATCAAAACAAATACAAGGTTATTTTCTTCCTCCACCATCTCCTGGATTTTCTGGAAAAGTTTCGCAACCTGAACTAGAGATGTTAAACTAACTGAATGCAAAGGATGTCAAATTTGAAATTGACAAGTCATGTGAAGAAAGGTTTGTATGTTATTTGTTGAACACTTGCCACTGTTATCAACCATTTAACTCCACTTAAGCGTTTGGTGTGAAAGCCTCCAAAGGACCCGAGCAAAATAAATACTGGTAATAAATGTGATTTGCACATGTTGTAAGAAAATACTTTCAGACATTCCACGAAAAGTGAGAAACCAGCAATAGTTTTTTAATTAAAATAAAAATAATGTCAAATGAAAAAAGCAAGGTACTTAAAAACTATGGCATCAGTTTTGACAGCGCACCTAAAATGCAATGACTTGCTCACCTTGTAAATGAAATTTTAGCATATTATAATCATCTCCAGGCTATTAACCAAAGTACACAAAATGCCACCAAGCTCAAATATGGTGGTAAGTGATCCTTACAAGTGTCTAAACCTCAAAGTTTGATCAGTTAAGATAGTAGTTTTACTTTGTTAAAAGGAAAAGGGTAACATAGTATACGGAAGAGGGAAATGCTTGTCGGAAACTTGCTGTCTCAGACTTACAAATCCAGTGAATTTATAAATATACCTGGATTAGCATCTGAAGATCAAGTGGATACATTAGCTATCTTCATATTTGCCTAGTATTAGATTTGCATACTGAATTAGATCAAATGTTACTGGATTTACTAACATTGCTAAAGAAAACATACAATTTATTAATTCAAATGGGAGTTTAAACACCATACAGGGATGTGTAGGGAAAGGAAAACCATTTTTTTCCTTTTTGAAAGTCGGAGGTGACAAGTTGAACATAGCATCCAACTAGGACTTCCTGAAGAAATTATTAAAGATCTGAGCAGGAACCTCAATTAGGATTAGGCTGAATGGCTGACATCATGCCTGATCCTTCAAATCAGTAGCTGGTCTAGATTTCTAAAAGAAAATAAAAAATTAGCACGAATACAGATGTTGTGATATTAAAAGAAATAACTCTTTAAAAATAAAAGAAAAAATTGGAATTCAAGTGATGCCAATAACAAATGAAGTGAAAGCTTGTTTAGCATAAACAGGGCACTCCATTTTTATGTTTCAGCCCTATATAACCCTTACAAATATAGTTCATTGCATATTTTTCCTCTAAAAATAACTATTTGCATATATAGCTCTCAAATCATCCTATTTTTGCATGGACACTTCTTTGGTTTATTTGGGCTAACAGTGCTAACAAGCAATTGTTTTAAGTGTAAAATAACTTTATTACCCTTTTACATTAATATCCTTGAAAACTTATGTAAAAATATCGCTCTTTTCATTACAAACTGAATGCTCAATTTTCTAGGGTAATTATATAAAAAGATAATAGAGTCAAATGATTTTCAAAATGGTCATTTATTAACACCATTAGACAAAAATATAATGGGAGTCGCATCCATGCAAAACAAGATGATTTGAGGGGTATCTGTGCAAATAACAATTTTAGGAGTGTAAATATGTAATATAGCCCAATTAGTAAGAGTATATGCAAAAATATTGACATATTGTGTCACATATATTCGTATATGTTCAAGCGTGCATGTATTCGTGTGTGTGTGTTTAGTTGCGTGCATGTGCAGCTGTAATGTTTTATGTTATTTCCATTGGGTTAGGTATTTTTGTCATGAATTCAGGCTTTGATGTAGCTCGACAAATGCTCATATCTAATCCCAATGACAATTATAGGTCCTCAACAAACTCCATCAAAGTTTGAGAATTATCGGAGCCCATCCAGCATTGCCAAGAAGCTAACCATTGTATTCCATCCCTAAGAATAAGGCATGCTCAAAAAAATATTTTATAGGATGTTTTCCACGTAAATAGGCACAAGATCAACAGTTTCAACAGCTTTATTCCACAAAGCTTATCCCACTTATACTTCGGGCCATACGGTTTAACTAGTTAGCATATTTGAGGTTGGTTGCACCACACCACTGATAGATTTGAGTTGTGTTTTCAAGCTTCTACTTGTTAATATAAGAGGAGAACATGGTTGAGGACCCAAAAATAACCAACTGCTATCCTAATCTACAGTTGTAAGGTTTTCCCCAGAAAGGTGACTGGTACTACAGATTATATATCGAAATCGAAAGAGTGACACAACATGATGGATGGATAGAAGATGTACTCGAGACACAACTACATAAAAAAAAATAAACAAATCGACCAGCTAAAAGGAAGATAAAATAATATGGTATAAACATATAAGATCAAGTTAATAAAAATAAAATAATGACATATGACAAAATAAATCATGATTTCCTATTGACACTTGAATCATGCATGCGCATGCATTGTCAGGGTTAGCCATTTTTTTTTTGGTACAACGCCAGCTCACACACGTCGGGTGTGGGTGCAGCCACAAGATCAGAAAAGAGAAGATAACATAGAGGGTGAGGCACAGTTAGCCATTTTTTTCAAAATAAATATTACTTTAATTTGAAAGGTCAAGTTTCACATGGCCTTAAATCCCATATTATCACAAAAAAGGTGCTTTAACCTCTCATGACATGCTAACTTCTTGATAAATAACATGGTATAACAATCAAGAAAGTAACATCAGTTCCACCAGAAAAAGAGAAAGTTAAATCACAATAGAGAAATGTAAACTGTTCATCTAGAAAAAGAATATATCATTATTGGAATATCAGAAGACACACAACTATGAATTAAAATAGCATACCAATTTGCCACTTTCAGAAAACCATTTGCTAAATAGGGAATGAGCGTTAACTTCCACCAATTGGCATTGCGAATACCTAGTGAAATCCATTAGAGATGCCAACACCCATAAATAATGTCATCATGAATGTTATAGTTAATACTAATACCAAGAAATTTTGATCCATTGCTAACCTTGACTTCAAGCGTATAGAAAGTTTTTGAGCCAACGCTTTACACAAAGATGTCTTTCCAGTTCCTGGAGGTCCATGCAAAAGGATAATCCTGTAAAACACATTGAGTGTAACCTAAGAAAAATTCTTACTAGTCTACACTTTCTTTTCTTCAATTGGTTCATGTAAATTAGATTTTAGATAATTTATTTGTGTCACTTAAACATTGAAGGAGAAGAAAACAAAAACAATATTTGGCTATATGAAAAAAAATTGCAGTAGTTCAATGTAAGCCTACAAACTATATAATAATAAAGATTCTTACTATAATACTATGAAAAAAAACACGAACGAATTATCATTTATCATGTCCATGCCAGTAAGAGCTAGCTTTATATACATACCGAGACACTGCCTAAAACTTAGCAAGCAAAGATTTGCAAATAGCATTAGAATATCAAAGGCTTTATTTAATATTTCTCATCCAAGTTCAACTCTAGTAGTGATAGACATGTTTATAGAAAACAATATAATGTTTAGCTGAAATTAAATATTTCTTTCAAATATCATTTAGTCTGTATGCTGCACACACTAAATATTTTAGTATGTTTAGCTGACATTAAATAATTTTGCTTCAAATATCAATTTTAGTTGATCCGTCAGCCAAACTAACACTACACAATAAGCTTACACATTAGCAACAGAATAATACCAAAATTCCTACAAGAGGACATGTAATTAAATATCACATTTTAGGTGTTATCCAGACACTGCTTGCACCATGGGAAACTTATACAGAAAGCTTACGTGTAACTATCTCAACATTTCTTTCATTCATTGATGGAAGATAACAAAAATGTCCACATCAAGGTATTTCTTAACCATAAAATCTTGATTTAGGCCTCATTTACATCTCTATGTCCACTTAATTGAATTCCTTAACCATGTTTAGTTATGTTGATTGGAAACCCTAACTTTACCCATGTTTCTATTGTAGCTTTTAGACTAGCTTTCATCTTATTAATAACATTGTATCATTTTCTATGAGACACCATGGTAACATAAGGAGTCATATAGGTGGATCAGGATTTGAATCAATAACCTGACACTATATTACATTTAACACTATTTATAATCTTCACCAAGCTCTCCCCTTCTAATTGCATCAGTCCCTTCTCTTACATGACCAACTATCTCAGTCATATTTGATCATTTCTTAAAATAATATTGCTAAAAGGTTATGTTGAAAATCCAAAGTGAAATAAATTTAGGAGTCCAACAGCAGGTTATGTACAATACCTATACCTTTATATCCATGACGAGGTTTGGAAAATTGATTTTAGTTTCGTTATCAATCAAGTCTATGGAGTTTTAGTTTCAACAATTTCGGAAGTTCCGCTTGCAGTCAAAAAATCAAGAAAATTCAAAAAAAAAAAGAGAAAGAAATAGAAGGACAATAAACAAGCCAAGACAAGTTGTTAGATAGTATTTTAGAGTATTTTGTGTTATATGGGTTCTTTAATTGGGTAGTTTCAACAATTTTAGACCAAATTTAATATTGCATATATGTCGAGTTGAATATACATATAGATTTTTTTTTTATTTTGAACAAATATATATATCATTTAGTTCTTGAACTTTCATTGTTTGAAAATCCATTAAATTTAGAAATTTTGAAGCTTTTTAGTGTCGAGTAAATTCAATTCTTCTTTATTTTTCAGAAGACTCATAAATAATATTGAATTATTATATTCATTTTGTATTAATATATTATTTCTTTCATTCTTTGAAATGTCTTGTTTTTAATTGTTCATATTAGTTCTCATAAAGTGCTCAATGCTGTTAAAAGTGCCTGCCTTGGTGCCTAGGCGGCGCCTAGGTGCATTTATTGGCCGGATTGCCTAGGCCCAAGCCACAGCCACTTAGTTTTCCACACCTTTCTCAATTCTGTGTTGCACATTTTTCCTTGTTAGGTTGTATATTTTATGTCTTTTTGTTTCCCTACTGCATCCACCGACCAAGTGGCTATTGGAGAAGGATTAGGCAACGGTGGAGCCACTAACAATGGTGAAAATGGAGGTGACAGCAGCACCCACCAGTTGTGCCAGGTATATCTTTTCCTTCTTCTCTTTCACATTCCCCCTTCTTTTTCCATCACAAGCCCAAACCAAAACCAAAAACAAGTTTTAGAACCTTGGATGGTATGGACCAAAGTAGGAGATAAGAATCTTACAGACAAGGAGACAAAAACTTAGTGCACATTTAGCGTTAATTCAAAAAGTCCTTTCGCAACTTCTTAAAGTAAGAAAGGTACTTTCTAGAAAAATTAAGTGCCTGGTAGTATTATATGAGAAGTTCTTCTGTGAGAAGTCAAAAAAGAGCCTTTAGGAGAAGCTAGAAAAACTAACTTCTCGCTTCTTCCTTTATGAGAATGATCCATATCTTTCAAATATGGTAAGCCCATCCATAAAAGGTGATTTCATAAATGTGATTACCCAACATTGAAAATATCAAAAGTACATTTCAAGTAAGAAGTTAAATGAACCTACTTTTGAAAATTACCTCCTAAGAAGAAGTAACACCAAACATGCCCTTAGGATTGCATATATCATAATGAAACAAACTCTTAAGAAACCCCCTTCTTAAGAAATTTCATCTCTTGATAGATGTGGATTTTAGAGCTAAAGTCAAACCGCGTCAATTCATATCAACTAATATATACCATAACTGCAATTTTCCCATGATCCAGTATTTGGCCAATTCATGGGAAGAGCTGCCTCATGTGGTCGAAAAGCAGTTGTACCAGTTAGAACCAACTAACACAGCAAAACAACCAACAACTACTAGTTTAAAAAGGCCCGAGCTAGGAAGAGTGGTCTGTTTTATTTTCAAACAATGGATGCCAGCAAACACTGGTCACAAGGGTAGATGTTGTCGTTTTCCTTTTGGGGGGGTTTTGTATCTCCTTAAACTTTTGTTCTATTTGGATTTGAAAAGAAGAATAGCAGACAAGGGATGGAAGGGAGAAAGATAAGGCTTTCCAATATCTTAGTCACTAAGTATGAATGTGATTGTCTATCATTTTGATGATGTAATTATTGTCTTCAATTAATTTGATCCATGTAACCTACAATTATTACACCTTTTGGTTTTGTAATAGTAACTGTGCCTACCAAAGAACAAGAAAATATACTGAAGGAATCGATTAAAGGAAGAACGAAACAAAAAAGGTATAAAAGAAGACCCACATGGAGAATATAGTTAATTCAAATTGCACCATTTATTTTGCTAGGTAAGATAGGGAGTCATTCATCATCTTAATAAATTATTCGTTTTAAAATTTTAAGTTCGATGGTCACCTTTAGGATGATAACAGAAATGGAGAAGGAATAGTAGTGGATAAAGAAATGACAGAAAGCATTGTATAACCTATATAGCCATAGAGCTACTGCGTGTAGGCGTGGGTCCGTTCTGTATGGCCTCAGAGCGTTGAAGACGACTTTGTTCGACGTTGGTTTTTTGATCGAGGGCGAGGAATGACCACTAGACCTTAACACAGGAAAAGGATAGAGAGATGGATGTTCACCCTGAAACCTTCTGGAGAGAGCGATGTGCATGGACCGGGTGAGTAGGGAAGCCAGCGGAGGAGCGGGTCCATCCCCCGGTCAAGGCTAAACCTCAGGAGTGACACAGAATCCTCTGATGAAGAAGAGCCCCAACCCAAGGGCATTTGGTAAGGAGCTACAGTCCGGTGGTTGACTTCAGCTATTCTCAATCCTAAATATGGATCCTTGCATTTTTCCCAATCGATTAACTGCTGTATTCCCGTAACATAAAAAGAGGGCGATTGTGTTTCCCGGCCAGTCATGAGATTCTTATTCTTAATATTTTTCATTATCGAAAAAAGTAAGCAGCCGGTTACTCAACACACTACCCTATCACTTACACCTATAATTGCTGCTTGTGCACCACAAGTAGGCTTAGAAGAGAGGATTAAGAAACAACTTTAGGGAGAAATGGATGGATTAATGCAAGTATTCCTGAAGGAGAAAAGACAATTATAGGTGGTGATCTAAATGGACATGTAGGGAAGAATAATATAAGAGACGAGAGAATGCATGGGGGTTCAGTTTTTGAGATAGAAATTTAATGGAAGATTCGATCCTTGAATATATAGTAGCTCGTGATTTAGCAATTGTAAAAAGATATTTTAAAAAGAGAGATAGAGAACTTAATAACCTTTATAAAGCAAAGCAAACTTATCACAAATAGTTTACTTTTTCATTAAGAGATGAGAAAGATCAGCATGTAAGGATCGTAAGGCGATACCAAAAGAAAGTTCGCCCAACATAGCTTACTAGTTTTAGGTGTATACTAAGTGGAAGAAGGAAAGGAAATTAATAAATGTTCAAAGATAAGATGGTGGAATTTAAGGGGGAAATGTTATAGCTTTTAAGGATAAATTATTAATGGCGACAAATTAAAATTTAAGAACTGAATCGAACAAACTATGGGACCAAATGGCCAGCAGTATTGAGAAAAGCTATACACAGAAAAGTTTGGTGTCGAATAATGAGATATAGGGAGAAATTAAAAAAAAACCAATTTGCTTTAAACAATAGCAAAAAATTAAAAAACATCAAAGATTTCATAAAATTTAAGGAAGCTAAGAAAGATGCAAAAAGGACAGTAAGGCTAAATATGAAGCATTTAATAATTTATATGATAGGTTATTTCAAAAGAAGATGAAAAATGAAATTTTATCAAATAGTTAAAGTAAAAGAAAGGAAAACTAAGAATACTGATAGTAGGACACCAGTAAAAGATGAGGAAAATAAAGAAAGATGGAGGCATATTTTGAAAAATTGTTAAAATGAGGATTCTACTAAATAAGCCTTCACAAACAAAGTACAGTCAGGGAGAAATCATGGTTCTATTCGTACAATCCATAAAAGCGAAGCAGAGATAGTTTTGAAAGGAATTCAAAAGATAGTTTTAAAAGAATTCAAAAGATATGGCATTACGGCCAAATGAAATACCCATTAAGCTTTGAAAAAAATTATGGGAGATATTGGGTTAACTTGGCTTACTAACCTATGTAATGAAATTATAAAAACTAAGAAAATGTCAATGGATTAAATTGAAAGTCTTGGAATACCTACCTATAAGAATAAAGGTAAGAATACCTACCTATTTAATTATTGGGGAACTAAGCTAATGAGTCAATGAAATTAATGAAAAGGGTAGTTGAACAAAAATTAAAAAATGAAATGATTCAGAAATACCATGGAGACAAAATAGGGAGGGCAAACTACAGTAGATGTAACAGGTCTTACCCTAACTAGATCAAACATGTGCACAATTTCCTGACAAGGTATAAAATCCCAGACTTCACCCCTCTCTCTTGAGAAGAAAATCAAACCTTTATCAAGAACATCAGCTCCTTTATCATTCAATGTGGTGAAATGGCCAGTAATGACTTTTTTCAAACTTAGGTTGCTCCCCCACTCATTGACCAAAATGGCCTTCTCGTGGTATATCATTCTTCACCTAATTCAATAAATACTTGGCATTCTAGAACAAAAATTCCATACCCAAGTTTTTAGAATGGACCTTTAGGTCATAGTGGCTGTCTGGCTGATTTGTTGAAGCTATGGTAAAAGCCATGTGAGTCAATCGAGCAATTCATTACTTGCTTCAAAAGGGCTAGGAATAGGTGCAACCTAACCACCCCAAGAATGAATTTGTGAAATCAGTCCAAACTGGCCTGAATGTGGAGCTTAGGGGGGAGAAATTGAAGGAGACCTACTAGAATTGACCTCACAAGTAACAGACTATGAAGTTTTGTTAAGAGAGAAAGCCCAATTTCAAAATGCATTTATAGGTATTTATTACCAATGAAGATAATATAAAACCATACCCACTACTGGGATTAAACCACCCACCCCAACACCAATTGAATGTTATTAGGAAGCAAAATGAAACTTTTAGTTAATAAATATAGTAAAACTCTAAGTTCCAAGACATTAGAGTCCAAAGCTAACTAATACTAATATTTTAACTTTGAACAAGCAATCAACCACTTACTACACTAGAATGAAGTAGTTGATAACATAAGGTCTAACAAGAAAAGGAAATTGAAAGCTTAGTACGGTATTTCTCTCTACAGAAGTGTAGGGATGTCTTGGTGCATCAAAAGGTTACATCTTGATGACATTGACCTTCAAAGCTTGCTAGTGTTACAAACTTTAAATTTCCACAACAATCTTGTGCCAACAGAAAAGTAATACATGATAAAGAACCTAACCAAAGCTTTAACAAGAAAAAAATGCACCTATAAGGTAGATATATGTTTCATATAGAAAGTTCCTTACCGGTTCCATGAAACAAGACAAGGATCTACACCCCTCTCTGTAAACAACAGAGCACTAGCAGCATACCGCAGCAACCGCTGCTTGAGACCAGTTTCATAAATTAAGCTGCAGAAGTAATTATTAAATACTAAACAATACCTAATGCCAGTTTTCAGTAATCAAGAAGAAACTGATTATTAATACGAACCTTTCCCACAATCCATCAAATTCTTTAGCAGGTAGAACCCACTCATTGAAGATTGAAAGCATATCATCTCCACTCAGTTCCTCACCTGGACCCTCTTCACTAAGCTGTCATACATGAGAAATTATAAATCTACAAACATTGTGAAAATTCATTCTTCCACAAATTGAAGTATAGAAAAAATTAACATCAGAAGGCAAAAAAATTCTCGTCTACAGGTCAACTGAATGACCATAGAAGCTCTAGAGAAGCACCTGTAATGTTCAACAAATATTGGAAGTGCAAGTCAAGCACAAGCTATATGATTTCATTTAAATGATAGAAACATGGATGTCCAAGAGAAAGACTGAACACTTGAATGTAATTTTTGCGCCAATTTTACTGCAATGCTGAATAAACAAAAATTGAGTATAATACCTCTTTTATTTGACCAAATAAATCCAATAACAACAATATATTTGATTTTACAGAATTGCAATGTTCTCGGATAACACTTGTTAGACGACTGAAATTGAAACAATCATATGCAAGTATTTCATTGACCACTAAAATGCTGAGTCAAAAGACCAGATAATAACAAATTCATCATTACAGTAATGATTGACAAAAGGATATCCTGTATCTGAAAGTCGATATGACATAGATGAGGCAGGTAAAATCCAATTGCATGCAAAGATGAAACATTAAGATGTTATTTTTAGCCCATGATCTGTAACAAAAAACCAAGAGATAAAAGTAGCTCAATAATGTCAATGTTACACCATAAGCTATATATACCTGAAACACATGCACAACAGGCCTGACTTGCCAGAACAAAAGGACTTTATGGTTGTCCACCCACTCATCTGCAGGAGAACATTAGTTACCATCAAGACCAGGAAAACTTAAATTCGGGAAAGTAAGTCAGAAATCTCCAAGAAAGGTGGGTCAGTTCCAGTAAGTTACTAAACCTGTGTCACAGATTAAGATTTTTTTTACATTTTCGAGAAGAAAAGTATCATCAACAGGCACTGGAACAGGACCGTCGACATAGCTTAAACTCCTCTTCTCAAGCATCCTATACAAATTTAATAAAACAAAAAAAACACCAAAGCAAAGTAAATAAAATTATATGCATATAGATACTGGATATATATGTAAGAGATTAAAGAAATAGGAAAGGAAAAGCGATATAGCTATCAGATGAAATGTAGAAAGAGCAGATTACAGTGGAAAATCAAAAAATGAACATTCATATTGGTTGAACTACTGTGGAAAGTTATCTAAAGCTAATTGAACTGAACATAACACAGAAGTTGAATGGGACTTGTTGTTAGGGCTAGAAACATGCAGGGTTGGGCCGGGCCGCACCTCTACCCATGTCTAGCCCAAAATTTTTTCCAAGCTTCGAGCTGGGCTTAGGCCCGAAAATATTCGGAAAACTCCAGCCCGAGCCCAGCCCGAATTACCTGTTTGAGCCAAAAATTGGGCTGGCCCGAACCCCAAAAAAAATCCTTGGAATGACACCCAAAATAAATTGCCGTTAATATCTTATAATTAACAATCTAATCATTCACATAAATGGTCCCGAACAACCTGGATCTCATCCTTGGATCGAGAGAATCATAGGACCCAGATTCTTATCATGAGTCATACAGTCTCTTAGATCATAAGATCCAATTTGGTCATGTTATTTGTTAAACCAGGTGGAAGGTCCATTGTAAACATTATTTGATTTGTTGGCATTTAGAATTATTTATTTATCACTAATTAGCCTTGATAACATTTAAAAATAAAAAATGCTATTAAGAATTTTTACTTCTAGATAGAAAAGAAAAATTAAAGTTGAGAGTTCATGGTATTAAAAGAAAAGGTAAATAATCACATTATTTAAACCATATGTCAAAATCTGATTCTTTTTTACTCTAAAATATTTTACATCAAAAAGTTTTGAATCTATGCACACAATGCGAGGGCACATATGTATATGGAGTGACCTGCATAAATATCTCTAGTAACTTGGAACAATGTTTAGTTTACTCATGCTATATTTAGGATTATGATTGTGGAATCTGGGATTCAAATGTCTTTATGTGAGTGTTTTTTCCTCTTCTTTACAATTTCTCTTTTCCCCGACGTATACTCACTACTCTTATGGTTTAAATTTTTTTGAAGTAAACAAGTAGAATCTCATAGGCCTCCATTTGATCCACAATCTAATTCAATCTATCCACAAGTTACAAAACAATGACAAACACCAAACCAATATCAAACTATATGTTTAGGTTAAAAGAAAACAGATAAAGACAGATATAAGTAATATCTAATATCCATATTTTCTTCAGATGAAAGCCAATATGATTGGACATTTGTAATATACATATGTTTAATATTTCCTTTGGAATTATGTGAACATATATAGGATGCCTACAAAAGCAACAATTGTTACAAATACATGCATGAATGAATCAGCATCAAAAAAGTTAACCAGTAACATATATATAAATACATACCATCCAATAAAATTTAGATAGACACATAGAGGTTACGCCTCTGCAACTCATGAAACCATAGTTTATGTCAATATGCCTCTGCAAATCATGCACATGAGTATAATCTTGCAGCAGGTGTTCTTTGTCCCCTATGCATATCACCTACAAGCTTGCCTTATATTTCTTCCCTGTGCACAACTCACCTGCAAACTCAAGATGATGCCTCTATGCACCATAGTGAAAGATTTGTCTTTATCACCCTCCCATGCATTGTTGCTTATCTTTATATGGCTGTGCCTTTTCCTTGCATGCACTATACTGCTTCCATGCTCTATTCATGTGCCTCTTCTATGTCTATCTTTATGCACTAGCTTGCTTCTTTGCATATGTGAATACTTGTCTCTAGATGCACAGATACTTAAAGTTACATGCTATGTCCATATCAGACACGTGTTAGATACCAATATTCATGAGATACTTCTCAGATATATATCTAATGCTTGGATAAAATAGCCTATTTTTTCAAAATTTAGAAAAAAATCCTGATTATTTTCCTGATACACTCAAGATACTTTTTTGATGTCTCCAAATATGAGGGCGAGGGTGTTTTCTTTCTGTTTTAGTGCTGATCTTTTAATGATAAATGGCATACCTTTTTTTTGCCCTAACTCACTAGAGATCTCATTCACCACCACATCATTCCTATCACAGCTCCAAGTGGCTGGAATTGGAATGTGGGTTAAAAGAACTAGATCAGGCACTACAGTCATTTCTTCTTCTTATAATTACCCAAAAATTACATTTTTTACACATCCAGAACTCCTAGTTTTCTCAAAAACACTCCCCCAACAGTTTACAAATATAAAACAAAAAAAAATAAATGTGCGAAGCGTGTCTATCCGTGCGTGTGAGAGAGAGAGAGAGACCTTTCTACAGCGGCCCGAACGTCTTCAATGCGAGCCGTGCTGGAGGGATTCAAGCAGACCTCAACTACAAGAATGAAGACCCAAGAGATCAGAAGTCAGAGAACGGGAGAGGGGATAGAAGCAAAAGGAAGAGGAAAGTTCGAGCTCTTTTCACCTGAAACCAGAACTTTATCGTCTGCCGCCGGGATCGGAGTGGAGTTGGAGTCGGAGACGCCCTCCGGCCTGGAGACCTCTCCAATGTCGGAGGGATTATGGAGAGAAACTTCCATCGGTGAGATCATTCCCCTCCACTCCTAAGCGCTATCGGGCGATTCGAAGGAAGCTGGGCGAGAGGATTGGGTGAAGGGAAGGAGAGAAGGTGGGAGCCAAGATGATGGAAACCCTAGATTGGGCGGTGCTCGAAATTTCGATTCCCTCGATCCAACCGAACGCTAAGACCATTTGAACTGAGCGGGAATTAAAAAAGAGACTTGACGATACAAAAGGGGAAATTATCGGCCGTGCGCCCGAAAATCACCGCCGCTTGTCGTGCGGCAGTGTACCAGGACGAGCGGTTGATGCATGATGAATGAGGGACTATGATTGGCTATATGTACAGTGATGTAGTGCATTAGGGTATATTTCTTTATACAGAAGGCAGTTCGCATGGTCTGCAGTGAAGATTGGCAATTTATAACCATTGCTTTAAGCATGCTAGGTTTTGATAAAAATGAATTCAGATTATAATTAGATTCAGATTTAGAATTTTGATCTATCTAATCTACTTTGATCTATTTAATAATTGGGTCAGATTATTACCCCATCCATTTATCCTATTTTAATCTTGCTTAACCCATTTTTATTTTGTTTAATCTGACTCGCTTAACCTATTTAACCTATTTAAATCTAGTTATCCATTGAACACTCTTTTAACTTGTTTAACCCTTTTAATCGAATTTGACTTGTTTAGTAAATAGGTTATGCGGGTTGGATTAGATTACCTATTTAATAAATAGGTTTGGTTTATATTTGAATTTTTGACCTATTTAATAAACAGGTTGGATTCGATTAACAATTTTTTAACCTGATCCATATTTGACTCGACCCAACATGATTGCTACCCCTATCTGCAGCTCCCACCAAAACCAACTGCTTGTAAGCTAAGCTCAAAACTATTGACTCATTGGCTTGTTTGCTACAAATAGAAGTAGTAATCAGGTCAGATCGGCTCAAATACAAAAAACGAATAGAGTCGGTTCAAAAATTTCGCAACCCGAATATAACTTATTTATTAAAACATGTCAATCCAAATTCGAACTTAACCTTTTTAGTAAATAGGTAACTTTAGGTCGAATCGGGGTTAAACTTGTTAAAGAGGATAAGCAAGCTTTTAATAATTTAAATGGGTTAAACAAGTTAAGAGGGATAGACTAAACGGGGTTAAGTAGGTTTTAAACCGGTTAAAACAGGTCTTGAATAGGTTAAACAGGTAGGGTGATGATCCAACCCAATTATTAAATGGGCCAAAATAGCTTAAATGGGTCAAAAAGCTAAACATAAGCCACACACATTTATAAAAACAAGTCCAAGCACATAAACCCATTTATGATCTATACTATTTGTACTAAACCCGAACCTACTTAAAGTGGGTCACTTGCAGGTTGGATTGATGGCTTAGGTTATAGATTGCCACCCTTACTCATAGATTAAGGCCCATAGTTGGAAATTAGTTGGTGCCAACAAATCCAGTTCAACAAGAAGAGAGTTGGTTATTAAAAATACATTGTTGATTATTAAAATATATATATTGACTTTAATTATGACATGTGGATGTTGGAATCCCTTTAATTAAATTCAATTTAACTAGTTGATAAAAAACAAAAAACTCACATAATAAAGTTAAATCTATATATCTTTTGGTTTATGAAATAAATTGCATTTTTTTCCAAATAAATTTTAAGAAATTTTGGAAAATTTCTCACCCAACTTCTCCATGCTCCCTCATCTTCTTTATAGAATTTCAATTTGAAATCAAGATTCATTTATCTAAATCTAAATTATTTTGAGTTAAATGTTGAACCAAGCCACACATGAACTTCTTTGATCATCTTCATAATCCTAAATGAAACTAGAATATATTTTAATTTTCAATCAATCTTGATTCAAACTTGAATTTGTTAGATAATAGCTAAATATTTGAATATCTTTACTAGTTCAAAAATTTTAGCCCCACACTGGAAAAAATTAATGCAAGTAGAATTGCATTTAATAGTTATCCAATAAATTGGCTTTAGTTGGATATACGACCCTTTGTGTTGCTCGCGCACATACATGTACGCATGCTTGGCTTAGTTAGTCATGTGTGATTCCTTGCAAACCATGCCATGTTACTGGGCAGCATGTTCTTCTTATTTTAATCATTTTAACTTAGACTTTACGGGCATGCTAGCTATCAAAGAGGGCATTATTAGTAGCAACTAGCAATTACCCTTTGTTTAGTACAAAGCATGGATAGGGGAGAGGATGGATGGAAGACCTATACATTCTTTCATGTGTTGGGTCAAATATGGAAAGATGAATGAAAATGATTTCCTCCTCTATCTAGTATGGGAGGAATGAAAAAAAGGATGGATGATATTTGTATGATAAATTTACTAAACCACCATTTGAAAGAGTTGGGGCATAGGTCTATTATCTGGTAAAAGAGTGAAGAGGTGTTTAAGGTTTTGTCAAAAAATTAATGAGAGGTAATTTTGTCAATATAGAAACCCACCTTTCACATGCCCCTCCCATTCTTTCTTCTATCCTCCTATCTTCCTTCCAAATTGGGAGGACGCAAATTGGTGGGCTAAGATGGATAGGCAATCATTCCTTTTTACTCACTCTTCCTTAGATTTTTTGAACTAAATATTGGATAGGGGCCATCCATCCTTCCAACCCTATCCATCCTCTCTTTGATGAACCCAAGCAAACATAGGGTTAGAGCTATTATTGGATCAGCCTCTACATAAGGAGCCATGGTTGCGTTCTTAGTATGATGTAGATTAAAATGCTCTCTCCCCCCTGCAAGTGATCTCTTGTTCCCTTTTTAACTATGACCTTACTAGAATAAATATAGGGTGTTTAACCACATCCGATGGTTGCGATCTCTAGAGCAATCAACAACAGGTTTCAAATTGCAATCCAGTATAAAATGAGTAGTAGTATGTCTTCAAAAAGATTACCTTGTGAAGCTGGATAAAAGGTATTGAAAGGGTATCTATGAAGGCCTGATCCAGACACGATCCACTTGATCGGCCCAGTCCATCGCTCCCTCTGAAAGTCTTGTTCCTCTACGGTGACTTCGACTAGGAGTTGGAGACCTAGGACCATCGGACCTCTAGGCTTCTCTATATAAACACCTCTCAACCTCTTTGGGTCCTCCACCGACAATCATTGAGCTCTCTCCTCTCTCTTTGTTCTCCTTGAACTCATGGTTGCTTGTCTTCGTGTTTGTAGGAAATCGAGGCTGCAATGATCTTCGGACCCAATAAGAACCCTGAGTCCTCCTTCTCCAACCTTTTCTTTCTCTATTGATCCATTGCTGGTCGGATTTCACCAAGGAATCGATCGAAAATCACCATGAAACTCCTTCCCTATTCCGCCTTTGATTTTTTCTTCTCTCCCTTTATCCGGTCATGTCCACCGTCATCCCTTACCACCGCAACTCCTAGCCTTTCCCGTGCGTCGTCCTTTGGTAAGTGGGTTGGAGCCATAGTTGGCAGTGAGTGGGCTAGGACACGAATCCACCGATCCAAGAATGCCTCTGTTCTGCTCCTATTTTTGATCATTTTCTTCCTTTTTCAGTCGCCGGCCATTAGGTTTCGCCGAGGTTGTGACCGTTTGAGGCCGCCGTCAAGTGGGCAGCTGGGCCATGCTACTGCCACCTATTACCGGCGAGGGGGAAGAAAGAAGAAAGATGGAAATTTTTTTTTCCTATTCTCTGCTTTCTCTCTTTCTCTTCTCTCTACTTTTTCTCTCCAGGAGACCTACGGATCCGAGTTGACCCCTAAAAAAAGGCCTTGAGATGCCTTGGTGCCTAGGCTGCCTATTGGACTGATCACCCTGGCCTTGTTGAATATTCCTGAAACCTTCATTGATGAACCATGTTGATTAATCTTGGCCCTGATTAATTTCGATTCATCGATCGTCTAGACCTAGCCCACGCGAAACCACCATACGTTTGGTCAAATCTTTTCATATTATTTTATTAAAGTCATCAATTAGAAATTAATTTTGTTGTTAATATTTTAGATAGGCTTAGCAGAGTTGCCTAGTGAAGTCTAGCGAAGTCTGATATTCTAAGACAAAAAAAAGTAAGTAGATCTCGCACTCTTTATTATTTTTCAAATTATCACATTTTTTCTGCTTACGATTTGCTTGTGGAAATATCATATTTCTCTTAAATTAGAGATCAACATTTGTGTTCTAAAAATCATGCTTTATTATAAAAGATAGTTTTATGAATGTTTAAATAAAATAACTTTATTATGAAATACGAATGTGAACATAGCATTAGTATTTTTCATCTATTTATGTATATGTTTTAAGAAAAAAGATATAAGTATTTGAAAGGCTCTTAGATGTTATATACGGCCTCGCCAGTGGGTATAATAGTTGGCAAATTGTGACATACAGTTGATTATGACCCTGTCATAAGTATAAAGTGACTATGGCATGAATATCTATGAGCGATATTTTAATCCATAAAAGGGTTAAATGATATGAAGAATGATTTACGAATTTACTTGCAATATAAACTTAAACATGTTTATAAAAGATGGATGATTTATGCATGCATAATTATCTTTATGACTTGTTTTAATATACTATACCATAAAATACTTTATTTTCTAATATTTGTTATTTTTTTAAATGATGCATTGGTATGAAAAAACTTATGCTTGATCTGGTAAGATAGAGTAAGATTTACTTACTGAGCTGTGTCGCTCATATATTTCTATTTTTTATTTTTTTCTCTTCAGACGAATAGGATCAATAGGAACGAAGAATGGTCCATGCATCGAGTTTGCACTAGCAAGCGCAAGCTTAACAATTTTGTAGAAAAAATTTAGTATTTTAAATAGACTATGAATTTGTAGTTAATGATTTTCTGAATATTAAGAATTATAGGTTTAGTATTTATGTTTGAATTTAGACGCTCTGAACCAGTATTAGTTTCATTTAATGGATAATGAAATTGGACTCCTATTTATTCTATTTTGTTTGTGATAGATTTAGAAGCTAAGATGTAATGTTTGGCTTCGTGTTATTGTGGGTTGTACCCCTCAGTAGCATGGCCATGTCATGCTCTAGATTTGGGGTATGATAGTATCAACTTTCAATCAAGTACCAAGATATTGGGTTTATACGCAACCTATGTAGAGTGAATTTTTAATAAATGAATACTATCATATGCTTATTACATCTCTCTCCCATCTCCTCTCATCTATCCCACCATGTTTGCATGTTAATTTAAACCCATAGAGGTTATACACTTTTGGCTTCTTTTATACAAAGAACTTTTCAAAAAATAGAAGTTATACCCTAGCTTCTCACTTTGAGATTGCTCCTTATCTTTAAATATAATAAGCTCATCCATAAAAGATAATTTTACAACATATAATCACTAAGAAACAATTATACCAAAAAAATCTTTTGTTTAAAAACACAAATGAATATAATTTTTGAAATTGATTGTTTTTCTTTTTTGAAGAGTGACTTCTTAAAAAGCAAAGATACTCGTACTTCCCTTAGGACATCCTTTCCCATCTACCCCATTCTACAATTTCAAATCTCCCTTGGGTTTATCTTTTTTCTAAAATTTGTGAGTTACCTTAGCCTGGACTAATTAAGAGGTGCAAAAAATCGGTGCTAGCAGGACAAAAAATTTTCCATACAGATCACACAAACATTACATCACTGTAATGCTCTCTATAGCAAGCTCATATGGTATGATTTTTTTGTCCTCTCGGGTCAAGTTTAAGAGCATGTACTTCTGTTGAACTAAAGTGGGACTCGATACAATTATGTCGTCTTTATGATCCCAATCTAGCTCCCAATTTAACAATATTCTCTTCACATATAGTTCAGACTTCAGATTTTTAACTCTCTGAAATCATAAACAGCTGAATTGCACAACACATCGTGTTGGGGGGAAAAATAGACCACCCCACAAATACAATTAAGGCACCCAGATCCGAGCACAAAGGCTGCCGAGCTCATAAGGCTGAGCCGAGCTCATAGGCCGAGTCGAGCTCAGAAGACTAAGGCCAGAAGGCCGAGCACAGAAGCTGCCGAGCTCATCCAGGCCGAGCTCATCCAGGCCGCCGAGCACAGAAGGCTGCCAAGCTCAGAAGGCTAAGGCCAGAAGGCCGAGCACAGAAGCTGCCGAGCTCATCCAGGCTGTCGAGCTCAGAAGACTAAGGCCAGAAGGCCGAGCACCGAAGCTGCCGAGCTCATCCAGGCCGCCGAGCACAGAAGGCTGCCGAGCTCATCCAGGCCGCCGAGCTCAGAAGGCTAAGGCCGAGCTCATCCAGGCCAAGCTCATCCAGACTGCCGAGCTCAGAAGACTAAGGCCAGAAGGCCGAGCACCGAAGCTGCCGAGCTCATCCAGGCCGAGCTCATCCAGGCCGCCGAGCACAGAAGGCTGCCGAGTTCATCCAGGTCGTCGAGCTTAGAACGCTAAGGCCAGAAGGCCGAGCACAGAATCTGTCGAGCCCATCTAGGCCGAGCTCATAGGCCGAGCCGAGCTCAGAAGGCTGCCGAGCTCATCCAGGCTGCCGAGCTCAGAAGACTAAGGCCAGAAGGCCGAGCACAGAAGCTGCCGAGCTCATCCAGGCCGAGCTCATCCAGGCCGCCGAGCACAGAAGGCTGCCGAGCTCATCCAGAAGGCTGCCGAGCTCATCCAGGCTGCCGAGCTCAGAAGACTAAGGCCAGAAGGCCGAGCACAGAAGCTGCCGAGCTCATCCAGGCCGAGCTCATCCAGGCCGCCGAGCACAAACGGGGATGAGTCCTAAGGATACAAAGATCAATGTGGGACTTCCACAACAGGAGAAGCCCACTAGACTGCCCTCTAGAAGGGACTGACAGATTACGACAGAAGGCTGCCGAGCTCATCCAGAAGGCCGCCGAGCTCAGAAGACTAAGGCCAGAAGGCCGAGCACAGAAGCTGCCGAGCTCATCCAGGCTGAGCTCATCCAGGCTGCCGAGCTCAGAAGACTAAGGCCAGAAGGCCGAGCACAGAAGCTGCCGAGCTCATCCAGGCCGCCGAGCACAGAAGGCTGCCAAGCTCATCCAGGCCGCCGAGCTCAGAAGGCCGAGCACAGAAGCTGCCGAGCTCATCCAGGCCGCCGAGCACAGAAGGCTGTCGAGCTCATCCAGGCCGCCGAGCTCCGAAGGCTAAGGCCAGAAGGCCGAGCACAGAAGCTGTCGAGCCCATCCAGGCCGAGCTCATAGGCCGAGCCGAGCCCAGAAGGCTGCCGAGCTCAGAAGACTAAGGCCAGAAGGCGGAGCACAGAAGCTGCCGAGCTCATCCAGGCCGAGCTCATCCAGGCCACCGAGCACAGAAGGCTGCCGAGCTCATCCAGGCTGCCGAGCTCATCCAGGCTGCCGAGCTCAGAAGACCGAGCACAGAAGCTGCCGAGCTCATCCAGGCCGAGCTCAGAAGACTAAGGCCAGAAGGTCGAGCACAGAAGCTGCCGAGCTCATCCAGGCCGAGCTCATCCAGGCTGCCGAGCTCAGAAGGCTAAGGTCCAGAAGGCCGAGC
Source organism: Phoenix dactylifera (assembly GCF_009389715.1). Classification (NCBI taxonomy): domain Eukaryota; kingdom Viridiplantae; phylum Streptophyta; class Magnoliopsida; order Arecales; family Arecaceae; genus Phoenix; species Phoenix dactylifera. The sequence goes on from NC_052405.1 coordinate 17,722,627, forward strand.
ACAGAAGTTGCCGAGCTCATCCAGAAGGCTGCCGAGCACAGAAGCTGCCGAGCTCATCCAGGCTGCCGAGCTCAGAAGGCTAAGGTCCAGAAGGCCGAGCACAGAAGCTGTCGAGCTCATCCAGAAGGCTGCCGAGCACAGAAGGCTAATCATAGAAGGCCGAGCTGACCTCAAAAGGCCGACCTCGTCCACATGCTGCGGCCATGCCCTGCAGCAGCCTTACCGCACCATGCTTTGCTTGTCGGCCACGCCATGGCATATCAACCAGGGACCATACCCTGCTACGACCGCCAACAATCATCACGCGTGGCCTCTCCAGACCTCCAACTTACTCCACAATTAATGCGCACGTCGCCTACTGCCTACGGATCTCCAGTTCTCCACGGCAAATCAGCACGGCAGTGTTCAATCAGCCGGGACAATTCTCTAACTCCGACGTGGTCTCCCACTATAGCATTAATTCGCCTGATCGTGCAGCATGCTCAAACTGTACGACGACCTCGTTCCATCATCTCACAGGTAATCCAGCACCTCTCTATAAAAGGAGAACCACTCCATTTTAGAGGGGGGGCTGGCTGGTAGGCAGATAAAAAACTTTGATTCATACTATTTCCTCCAAGAACACATTGGCCCCCCTCTGACTTAGGCATCGGAGGGCCGGCGCCGGAAAGCCCGGCCACCGGCTTCTTGCAGGTTCCCTCGGAAGGAGCCGCACGCCGACGATCCACCGCCCACCGTTCTCGCTCACAGACCCCCCCGGAGGACGCCGCCAGACGACGAACCGCCGTCCGCCGATTCTCCCACCAGAACTCCTCCTCCTCCTCGGTTCGCGGCCGCCCCCGGGTCCAATTTCCAGCAACACATCGCATACCTATGGTTGCACAATTGACTTTGTGAATCATGCCCCTCTAGGTATCACTTGTAGATCGAGGCACTTATTGACATGGGGCCATTGGACACTTCTGAGTATGCCTCGCAACCATGCTTACAATTAGATTGCATTTAGACCAATACCATCAGGATTCATGCTTAACCTGATTCTCTTTTGGGTCATGAATTTAGCTTCCGACCCGATCTATTGACTAATCTGGTTAAACTAGATTAAGTCCATAAAAAATATTTGAGACCCTATCAAGTCATTGGGGCCGGATGGGATCTAGATTCAAGCATGACCTCCAACTCAATGCATTTGAGTTGGGTGTAGGTTTTTTCAGTCCAATTAAAGAAAAGTCCACTATTTGTTGTGTCAATAAGAAAAATGTGTAATGAGATTATAACGAGTAGACAAACTTGGGGGTGATCCTATATATGGAATGGCACCACGAACGTCATTTAGAATTAGATGCAATTCAATCGTAATTGAATCTTCCACCTATAAATAGTAAACCTTGATAGCGAAAGTATTCACCTTTAGTGGGCGATGAAGAGGTTAAGATTTCAATTTTTTGGACATTTTGGATTAATCGGACCGTGCCTAACTAGGTTAGATCGTCTAGTATTTGACCTATTTTACAAACCGGATTAATCCATGAGTCAAGTCAGGTCAGTTTGGTATAGCAAAATATATTATTTATAATTCCAAATCCAATCTGATTTTTTTGGCAAGTCATATTTCCATGAGTCTAAAGAATTGGATTTGGCTAAGTCTAATCAAATAGGGACATGATCAATTACCAGCCCCGCACACATTATTGGTGGGTGCAACCTAATATTGTCCATTCTCATGGTATTTCTTCATTTCCACATTTCTATTTTTCATCCTCCCTGTTAAAATTCCGATGCCCAATCCAATTAGCAACATTAAATACACAACGAGCCATATCATCTTTCTCACCATGTAATAGTGGTTCACATTTTGGACCGGACCAAACCATAGAGGAACCAACCTTTTTATTTTTTTTTTCCTTTTTACGCATGCAAAAGGCCTTATCCCCCAAACCCAAGAAACGTGAGGGTTCCCTTTCCCTCAAAAGCCTCCCTCTCTCCTCCTTTCACGCAAAAATCTCTTCCATCCACCAAACCGGAGGCCATGAGAAAACCAGAGCATGTTGATGACCAAGACCTCGAACTCCTCAAAGCCGTGGCCCAAGCCTGGCACGCCCAGAGCGGCAACCCCAGACCCACCAAGGAGTCGGACGCCCAGAAGAACCACTTCAAACGCAAGCCCTCCCGCTTCAAGCTGGAGGCCATCACCATGGCTTCCGAGGCATCCCAATCCAACTGGGACTTCTCCCAGTCTCTCTGGGATTCCTACGAGATCGTCACCCTCTCCAAGAAGCTGGACGCCAACCTCGCCTTGGACCAGCCCTTGCCGAGCCCCCCGGAATCCAGTCGTGCCGGCAAGAGAGCAAGGGAGACCAAATACAGCTTAAGGAATTTGCTCCAAAGAATCTCCTCCAAAAGATTTAGTAGAGATGTTGAACCAAGACAGCAAATGTAGCCAAACTGTAAATATATTCTCCACTTTCATTTATTCAGTAGTCAAACTACAAATATATATTCTCCAGTTTCATTTATTCAATACAGATAGCTAATTATTTATGACACCTTCATTGAGCTAAAGCAAGCGAGTAAACGTAGTATCCACGAACATAGCTGTATACATATATAGGTATTGATGGTAGTCGTGGTTCTTGCATCGTTTATGACACCTTCGAAGAGTTGAGCTTCTGAAGCTCCATGATACGGTGTTTGCGCTTGATGAATTCACTAGCCTCTTCGTCGATGTTCCCTTCTTGGCGATACTCGTCAGGCCTCTCAATCTCCTCATTGAAGGTTTGTGCTGTCTTGTGCTTGAACAGGGACTGAAGGCCAGGGAAGCGAGGCCCTTCGTAAGGCCTCATCGGTGTCTCCATCTTCGAAACATAAGTGCGGTCGGCATCGACGGAGGCCTGGCTATCGTTGTAGAACTTGACGCGGCGGTGGCTGGTTTTATGGGATCTGGAAGCCATTTTTGTTTGAGCTCTAACCTGATCTCCAATGGCTATTGCTAGAATGATATGATTTTGTGAGTTCATTTGTTTCCAACTCCTTTTATAGGACGAGCAAGAGATTGTTCCTAAATGATAAGGTTGCATCTTATTCTCCTTTAGTCAGTGTCGGGCACCAGTTTTCTTCTAGAAATTATCTCCACTGAATGAGGCATGGCATAGGTTTGATGCTCTTTAGAAATAAGCTTTTCGGTGATGAAACTTTGAAAGCATATTTATCTTTCCAAGACTGCGGAAAGCCTACTTTGCTTTCTGAGATTCGTTTATTTTTTTATTTTTATTTTTTTTTGCTACAACAGATTCGTATATTTTTAATATAAATACATTTAAAAAAAATTAAAAAAATAATAAATCTCGGAACGCTTTAGATAATTTTTTTCATCTACTCGAAAAATTCTTCTGAAGTAGCCAGCTACATACGAGACCACCCAATTTGCAGCCCCGTTAACCTCTCGATAGGCATTCTTGGACTGAAAGATTCATTTAAATGATTTGAAGGCATCAATTTGAAGCTTCCATATTTAAATATTATTTTTTATTTTTTTATACTTAGATAAAAATTTCTATAAATTTCTATGTCCGTATAAATCTAATCTTCCCGCTTGTTGATTGAACCATGGTTAGAGTTAACCAAGCTTGCAGAAGGACTGAATTGCCCTTAACTTGGCCTCTAGGTGGAGGGGCATGGGTTAAAGACTTAAAGGTCCATTTAAGTATAAAGCTGGGGACAAAAATGTTCATATGAAATTGATATTGTTAGAAGAATAGAGGCAGAATAATTCATGCATAGGAATGACACAAGAAGGCACAGGGTCCATTATTTGGTGATATGTGAGCAGCCTAACAAGTAGGCTTGAATTTGTTGATTTTATTATACTACTAAAAATAGCTGTACAAAATTTCACCAAAAGAAAAGCAGATGCACAAATGCACCCGAAAGAGGAATCTCACGATCATTAACTAGTTATATTTAAAAATATGAATACGATGAGACAGGATAGATATAACACATGTCATCTACGTTGCGTAACTTATTTTTGTTGAATATGGATATTTTTTGGTTGGAATTCTAGATGCTTTATTGAACTTGCTGCCATTATTGGAATATGGACCAAAGTCTCTAAAGGTGTCAGCTTATCAAGTTGGTAAAAGTTTGGTAATCGAACCAAGTTTGACCGATCAATATGAGATGGGGTCTTACCAAACCAGAAAAAGGGGGAAAAAAAAAAAACGTGATGAGGATGAGATAAGGGTGCAAATGGGTCGGATTGACTAGTGACCCGATCCGACCTGGTTAGACCCAATCCAGATCCAAATTGGAGGATCCGCAGGGCCGGGTCGAGTCCTAAAATTAGACCAGTTCTATTTTCAGGTCAGATCTAGGTTTACGGAATTCAGACCCGACCCAAGCAATCCATATATAAAATATTAAAGTATTACTATAAATAATAAATAAATTGCCCAAAAATCTCCTTGCGACTCTGTGTTGGTTTTCCATACGTAATGTTATATTAAATGCCCATTTGATTTGTGAGGTAGATCAACCAGCCACGTAATATTACATTAAATGCCCATTTCACTTCGTGAGGTAGATCAGCCAAAGCATTTATGGCTATGGGTAGAGAGAGACATAAACCCAGGCCTCTCAGAGATAGCTAGCGGCTAACTAGCTGACCCAGCCCATCATGCATGGGTTCACGTCGCAGGAGCCAGCGGCGTATTTCTTTTCCGCTAGTGTCCGGAGCCCACGTTTTCAGCGGCGTTGCAATCTTCAAATGATTTTTGCATCTCCTTTCCGATCTCCTCGACTCCATACCCACCGCATCCCGGTCCCATCCAACCACAAGAGTTGATTCCTACAGAATATTTTTGTACCTTTTAAAGGCCGATAAACCCATGGGTTATAGTGTGTGTAGGCCATTTTAAATCTCAATATATGTCTTTTTATCTTTTTGGGAAAAAATCTAAAAGAATGTTTTGAATAGAATATTAGCTCGTTGCTTCAAATCTTATGGGCCTTCATTTTCCTTTGGGACTTGCTTCTAGACTATAACTTTTCAGTTGCGCATTTGCAGTAAAACCCAGTCATTCTTTGGTCTCTAGGCATATACATATACTTCTCCTTTGTTCATAGGAGGAACACCATGCCAATAATTTTGCTTGCCTCTGGAAGGATGAGTTTTGTTAATATTCTTTCGCTGACAACATGCGCATGAAAGTAACTATGCTTGCATAACAAAAGTGAAAGAAACGTCAGCCTCTGAGATGAAATGGCAAATGCAAATATTTAGATGGTCCATGCAATGATTGTAGAGGAATAGTGCTATTATGGCTGTATCCTTAACATGGTGCGTGAACCAAAATCATTGTTATTATTCATAAATTATCTCATTTCTGAACCATATCATTATGTGTTATAACAGACTTTTTTCTGGATACTCTGTGTCTATTATTCTTTTTTTTTTCTTTTGAAAATCGTCAATAATTAGCGATACTTATGAGCGTCAAGAATTAGCGACCCTTTAATAGCGTTGTAAAGTTAGTTTTTGACGGTAGCATAGCCGACACTTTTGCGACATTTTAGAAAGCGTTAGAAATAAAACTACGAACGTTTATTCGCATCGGTATAGCCATTAAAAAGCATTGGCAATGCTTGATTTTCTTGTCGTAAGGTGTTCTAGCTCTAAGTTATAGTAGCCTTCTAATAATTGTTATAATGACTCATAACAACAAAATAATATGGTTATGAAAGATAAATTGCATTTAGATTTGTTATACCATACACTGTAGCGTACGTTCCAGTGATGTTTTCATATACCTGATAGTGTTTAAAATATACCTAAAATATAATACAGAAAATAGATATTGCATTCTTAAACCAATGATTACTTCACATATGGCCACTGTGGTATATTGTTGTTATAATTATGATAGCACATAAATAATGGTTTGCATGTAGATGTTTGTTGTACGATTATACCACAAACTCACAAGCCTGACCGACTCCCCAGGTACTGATTTCTAATTAACCATCAAGCCAAAGCTGAAGGCATTATCTGTGTTTTTTTTCTTTTCCCTTTCTCCAAGAAAAGTGTATGTGTTTTGTGCTTTGAAATTTTTCATTAATTTTCCGTGGTTAGTATAGTTGGGTACTGATTTCTAATTAACCATCAACTGCATCATATATATGAGCTTAACAGCATATGACATAACAAACTGATAGTAACTAGGATTAGTGTTGTGCTTCCATTCTGCATCTCATCAGCTATGTGAGTAAGGAACTTGAGTTAATGTAATTTAGATCTTGGTCATGTGGCTTAATCAACAACGATAGCATTTCAAGAGAAAAAAATGGCTCTCAGCTCTCACCCAAGCTATATATATTATTCGGAAATATTTTTAAGAAGATATCACCTCAACCAATATTTGTAACCAGTACAGATTACAAGAACAATCTACCAAGGGTACGAATCCCTCTCTCTTCTTTGAATAACTTTGTTTCTTCATATATTTGGATTGGCTTTTATATTTCATAAAAAAAAAAGCTCGACTATACAACAAGAAGAAACAAAAGAATGAGAAAAATGTTCCAAATCTTAAGCAATGGTGATCATGGGAAGAACATGTTCCCAATGACAATTAATTCCTTTTTACCTAAACGCTTGGAAAATTGCATGGCCAAACAAATTTTGAAATATCAACCCATGGGCTTCCTTCTGACCTTGATTTCCTTCTGAAGTAATTAACAATGATTTTTTTGGGACAGACTTAACAAAAAATAGCCCAATGATTTCTTGTTTTCTAAGTCCAAGCTCAATACTTAAGCTGATTTTTGCTTTTCGTTTTGGGGAATGAGTTGGTTTATAACCTTTTCTTATAATCATGGACACTATATTAATTATTAAAAGGCATGACCCTACTTCAAGAGAAGCCAACTGCCAGCCTTTTAGGTGCTGGCAAGGCCAATCTTACAGTTACAACTACAAAAACTAGTTAACAACAATCTCTTTCCAATCACCATTAAAGAAGCTTGGTTCAAGGACACCATTTAGTAATTCTTAATTGTCTTAGTTATAAGACTTAGGTGTTGTTATCTTGCATGGCACCCTGCCAGTTATTGCAATAAATCATGCATCAACTACTAGCTTCTTTTGTTGCTAATAGTGGTTAAGTAGGTTAACTGAGTTGGCACATTCCATTTTATTGGTCCAGTCCAGATATAATTGAATCAGCCTGAGCAAATCAGGACAATTTGGTAGAGTTGGTCCTTGTCTGGTGCACAATGGACTATTGAGAAGGTAGCTAGGCTAGTAGTCACATTGATGTCATGTTCAAAACTTGATCTATCCTTGACTTAAATAAGTCGTATATCACAAATATTTATCAAGCAATTGCATTAATAATCATTAGGACTGGTGCTGACCGACTTGTAATTGGTCGGCGAAGCCCGACATGGACCGGAGTGGATGCAAGTTGGCCAGATGGTTGGCCAACTTCATTGAGCACCTCATTGAGATTTTCTCAATGCTGGGTGGCAAAGTCACAAGCTCCATGGCAAATGTGGTGGTGTGTTTTTTGACTACGTCTCCTACCAATCCAAAGTCCAACAAGTAGACTCAAACCTTTGGCGGAGAGGTCCAATTCCACAAAATATTCAAAGAAAGAGCATAGAAATAGGTAATGATCCCTTCCTATGGAGTATCTTGCCATGTCGATAACATTGACATAGCCATCACTATCAAATAATTTAAAAGAGTACATTATATAGCACAAAGGGCATATAAAAAGCGCATAATTTCCTTTCATTCATTGGTTACGTGCATGGTTTACTATGTTAATTGTTGTTGCATCAATTGAAAATTGCTGGCATAAGCTGAATCTAGGGGTGCCTTGCCATATGCTCATAGTTCCTAATAGCTCAGTCAAGCTGGCCTAAGATTGAATTAGGATAAGAAAGGATAGAGACTAGAGAAGAGTTGGAAGGGAACCATGAGGAGGCTCCTATCCACATTTAATAGCTCCCCAAGCTCAACGCCATAATATCCTACACATTTGGCATTGCTTAAGGGGATGGTTTTGTGATTTTCAATCAATAGTGCACTTTCCCAAAAAGATACTCTATATATTGGTACAATGGCGGCTCACACCCGGGTGTAAATATGGCCAATAAAATCAGAAAATAAGATACTACATAAGGTCTCCGACACTGAGCTATAATATGACCAAACGAAAAATCTAGCATGGTGAGCCGCATAGAAAGCAACCTAAACGGCAGCATCGTTTGCCTCCCTGTAGACGTTCGTGGCCTGGTGAGAGCCGCACTTCCTTAGGAATCTGCAAATATCGTGGAGCAGCGGTTGCTCCTCTCCTGCACGTCCTCGACTGCGGATCTACTAGATGACCGTAGCCGAATCCCTCTCTAGAAGAATGCGATCCACACCCAGAATTCGCCTGGCATAGGTTATACCCTTCCAGGCTGCTCTAAGCTCAAATATGGCCCAAAAATATTTTTTGGACTCTAGGAAGTACTTTTGGCTTCTCTAATAGTGGTGCCAAACAGTTAGTAGTATTATCTAATGGTGCTTCTATAAAAAGTTTTTTTTTTTATAAAAATCTTGTAAAAGCTAGCTTCCAATTTTTATTTTTCCTTTTTGAATGTAAGAACAACACCAAACATGTCCTAAATCCTACATAAGGGCCAATTGATGGTTGGAGATAGTTTCACTGCAAGCGATAAAACTCCTTTAGTTCACTGCAAGCGATCAAGCTTCTAATCTCCTGGTAGATCAGGCTTTGTTATCTGTAGTGCTACTGGTATATTTATTGTAGCAGATGGTATTAGGATTTTTAATATGAAAGTTCCAATGGCACAATTGCATGCGGCCTGAAAGGGACTAAATTATGCTATATATATATATATTGGGGGCTTCACAAATTTATTTAGAGAGTGACTCTGAGTGTTGTCAAATAGCTTTTTGATCCACCTCTTAGTCGTAGTGGTTGGCATCCACTATTACATGATTGTGGAGAATGATGCACTCATTATTCTCTATTGACGTCCACATGTTTACAGAGAGGCTAATAGTACTGCTAATTGGATGACATCTTACATGGCTAAAGACATGGGATCAACATTATAGGCTTCTTTGCCCGATCTCAGTTTTCAAATATTTGATTTTCTGATTTCCACAGATATATCTATTCATGTTTAGTTGAAATTAATGCATTTAATTTCCTGGAGAAAAAAAGAGATCCTGCTCCCACTCTAGCACCCATAGTCTCTATTCATTCTGGTTCTAAAGAAAGAGGGGAAGTCAGATGGAGGTAGAAGATGAGCGGCGGCGGCGGCGGGGAGGTGGCGGAGACCAGGCGGGCGGCGGCAGCGAACCAGAAGGGGAAGGAGGTGGTTGGGACCAGAGCGAATGGGGGGAGTGGGGATCGGCGGCTGATGGACAAACTAGAAGGGTATGTCAAGCCCCTGTGGTCGGCGGTGGTCCAGGCCCCCCGCGGCGGCCGCAGTGGACCACCTTCGAGATCTCCCAGACGGAACTCCGGCAGAACCAGAGGGTTTTCAGGGAGGTACTGACGCTCCCCCAGGAGAGGATCGATAGAGCCCGGAAGACATGGGCGTCGACAACCCTTCTGGCACGAAGTCTTGGCCGCCCGATTCCGGTGGATAGGATGGTGAAGGAGATTCATTATAGGGCGAGGATCGGCAATGGGATCGAGGGCTTTCCTATGGCGGCGGGCCACCTGGCTATATGCTTCAAGAAGGAGGAGGAGCGGGATATGGTGTTACAGTGTGGCCCATGGCTGGTAGCGGGGCAACTCGTTGCCATGGAGAAGTGGCGGCCCGATTTTGTGGCCGGAGTCCAGGTGGTGTCAAGGGTTGTCACCTGGGTGAGATTGCCAGCTCTTCCCCTCGAGTTCTGGGATAGGGAGTCAATCCTCGACATTGCTGGTGTAGCCGGACGACCATTGGCGGTAGACGCAACGACGGACGGCAGGCGGCGGCTAGGTTATGCTAGGGTCAAACTAGAACTGGATGCCCTAACCCCACTGCGGCCAGGGACTTATCTTCAAGGGGTCTCAGAGCTGATCTGGCAGGCCTTCACCTTCGAGAACCTGCCTGGGGTTTGCTACCAGTGCGGGTGCCTCGGCCATGGAAGGGATAGCTGCAGTCCTCAGGGTCCGGCACCGGAAGGGGGAGGGTTACAAGGGCTGATAGACAAGGGGGCGCTTCCACAGACTCCGGCGGATGTGGATGTGGGTCGTGACCGTCCATTGCGGCCAACGTATGGGCCGTGGCTGGTGACCAACCGGATCCACTTGTCGAAACCTATCGATGGGGAGCCGGCGAAGAAGACGACTACTGGGTTGGGGGCAAAACCAACCCGAGGTCAACCTGCTGTTAATCATGTGACCGGAGCTTCGTCGAGCAACCAGCGGCTAGCCGAGGTTCCGGCGGGGATCGAGGGGCGGAAGATGGTGGTTGCGCTTGACCGGGGGAAAGCACCGGCGGTGGACACCAACGGCGGCGACTCGGCCTCTTCTTCCGAGGTAAGCCTGGTTGACCCTCCCTTTATTACTGAGTCTGAGCCGGTCCAACTCGGCGAGTTGGCTGATGGGCTTTCGGGAGATAAACTGGGTCGAGTGATGGAGGCCCAGGGGACAATGGTCCATGAGGCTGTGGGCCTTGATGCTGGGCTATCCAAACCCGCCGCTAGCCCAAGACACCAAGGGGAGATGGGGCTTGCGGGCCCGAGTCGGGCGGACGGGGGTCTCTCAGGTTTCCTTCCTCTCCCTTTCCCTGAGACTAATCACTCCGAAGCTGGGGGAGACAGTGCTGACCACCGGCGACGACACTGCCCGAGCTTCATCGAGCCAACCCCGATACCCCCCTCCGATCTGTGGGTGCCGATGGTGGGTGAGCCGATAGCCACGAATGGCAAAAACAGGGGTTGTGAACGGTTGCAGCAAGCTGCAGGGTCGGAGCCTCGGAAGGACTGGGTGGCGGCTACATCCCAGGGCGGCGCCGGAGGTGATCAGGGTCTTCGGGAAGATGAGGCGAAGGCTATTAAGGAGGAGCCCACTGTCCCGGATGACATTGGCAAGGGGGTTGGAGGTGATCACCGAGTGAAGCAGACTGACAGCACCCGGAAGAAGGGGAAGAAACTGGCATCGCGGAAGGCGGGGGAGAAGGGGCTGGTGAGGAAGGAACCATGCGGAGGAGCGGGAGAAGGTGGCTCTGTGAGTCGTCGACTGGGTGAACAAGGTGGATCTGGTGCTGAGACGGAGAGTCTGCAAATCACTGTGGCGGCCCATCAACGTGTTGCTTCCAAGGTGAAGAAGGCCATGCGAGGCTGGGAGGCTTCTTTTGAGGGATCTAGGCTAGGGGAGGGCTGTCACTCCCTCTCTAACAATTGATATGCAGATTCTTGTTTGGAATTGCCGGGGTGCCGGGAAACCGTCATTTAGGCCGGCTTTTCGGAGGTTAGTTCATACACATGAACCAACCGTTTGTGTAATCCTTGAGACCAGACTTTCTGGTAGAAGCCTGGAACAAGCAAGAAGGAGGATTCCCAGTTCATGGGGATTTTATGCTATTGAATCACGTGGACTGTCAGGAGGTATTATTGTCATGTGGCGGTTGAATGGTTGCAAATTAGATGTCTTCAATGAATGTAATCAGAATGTTGTGATGATTATATCGGAGGGGAATGGGCAGCCATGGGTGTTTTCTGCTATCTATGCTAGTACTGACTATCAGGAGAGGAGAATTTTATGGGATGAGGTAGGTAGCCTTATCCAGCATGGTTATCCAACACTAGTGGCCGGGGATTTCAATTGTATTGACAGCCACTTGGAGAAGAGGGGAGGTAGACCGTTCACGAATAAACTGGAGGTAAGGGAGTTTCAGGACTTCATTATGGGTAATGGATTGGTGGATCTGGGGTTCTCCGGGCCGCGATTCACTTGGTGCAACAACAGACTGGGTCGTGCTAGGGTATGGGAGCGTATTGATCGGGTTTTCGCCACAGCTGGGTGGGTTCAGAGCTGGCCTGATTTCAGGGTATGTCATCTGCCACGGATTGCGTCAGATCATTGCCCCTTATTGGTATGTACTTCCCCCACTGTCCATAGTTGTGGCCCATTTCGGTTTGAGAAATTGTGGCTCTCATACCCACAATCTTGGGAGGTGGTGAGGGAAGCTTGGCAGGTGCCCGTTCGTGGGGATGCTATTCATAGGGTGTCACGTAGGCTTGAGATGACCAAACGACGCCTGCGGAAATGGAATAAGGTGGAGGTGGGGAATATTTTCAGGAGGATCGAAGGGGCTGAAGGTTTGATTGCAGCTATTCAGGAAAGGGAAGAGCAGAATGGTGGGCTGTCAGAGGAGGAGCAGACTGAGCTCCGGGCGCAGTTGGCTATGCATCATTCATTGCTACGACAGCAGGAGACCTTTTGGAGACAAAAATTGCGAGCTCAGTGGATTATGGAGGGGGATCGTAACACCAGGTTTTTTCATCAGGCCACTATTATTCGCCGGCAGAGGAACAGGATTTATAGCATCAGAGAGAGCGGTGGGCAGTTGACTGATGACCCTCTTTTGGTTAGGAGGATATTGGAGGACTTCTTCAAATCTAGATGGACTGAGCCTACCGGTGGGGGGGAGCTGCCCACCCAACCTCCCCCGTCCAGGAAGGTTTCTAATGAGGAGAATTATAAGTTGATCAGGCCGGTGTCAGTATCAGAGATTCAGGAAAGCCTTTGGTCCTTAGCTGAGGATAAGGCCCCCGGGCCGGATGGCTTCCCCCCTCTTTTTTTCAGGAGGTACTGGCATATAGTTAGGACAGATGTGACAGAGGATATCATGTTGTGTTTTAGCTCAGGCACTGTTTCTAGTGAGTGGAAACAGACTCTTATTACTCTTATTCCAAAAAAGCAGGATGCTACAGAGCCGAGCCATTTTCGGCCCATTAGCCTTTGCACCACCCTCTACAAAATCATAGCCAAAATTCTGGTAAGGAGAGTGAGAGGGTTACTGACTGACTTGATTAGTCCTGAGCAGGGGGCTTTTGTTGGGGGCCGGAGTATTTCAGATAATATATTGATAGCTCAGGAGTTTATGTGTGATCTCAAGCAGGCCCCACGTAGGCGGGGGTTGATGGGCATTAAGTTGGACATGGAGAGGGCGTATGATAGATTGGACTGGCACTTTGTGGCACACTCCTTGGAGGCTTTTGGGTTTCATCACCAGTGGATCAGATGGGTGCTGAGTTGCATCAGGGACCCCTCCTTTGCTATTTTAGTGAATGGTACGCCTACGAGTTTCTTCGGGTCCTCTGTGGGTTTGCGGCAGGGTTGCCCGCTGTCACCTCTGCTTTTTATTCTTTGCTCGGATGCTTTATCCCGTGCTCTTCGACATGCTGCTGAGACCCCTGAGCTGGAGCCCTACTCATCGAGGTCAGGTACTTTCCAGTTGTCCCACTTGTTATTTGCTGATGACTGCTTCTTGATGTCACGTGCGAGTACGAGGACGGCAGGGACAATCCGGAGGATCCTTTTTGAGTACTGTAGTGCTTCCGGGCAGGGAGTCAACTTAGCAAAGTCGTCCATTTCCTACAGTCCGAGGATTGATCCTCAGGTGAAGGCAGCCATCGCGGAGATTTTGGGGATTGAGGAGCAGGACGGTTTTATGCGGTATCTAGGGGTTCCCATCACCGGTCGGCGACTGCGTCGAGCAGACTGCTCCGGGGTGGAGCTCAGACTCCGACAGCGACTGGAGGGGTGGCAGGCGAGCGCCTTGTCCATGATGGGCAGAGTTTTATTGGTGAGGTCAGTATTGAGCTCTATTCCCTTGTTCCTGCTTTCGAACACTATGGTTCCGATAGCATGTCTACAGCATTTGGAGCAATGGATGCGGAGGTTTGTTTGGGGTGGGCGAGCACTGGGAGGCGGCATTCATCTGCTTGCTTGGGAGGTTCTTTGTCAGCCGACGGCTATCGGGGGGCTGGGCATTCGCTCCCTTATTACTAGACGGGAGGCATTGGCATCGAGGCATGTGGTTAGATTCCTTCTGGAGCCGGATGGGCTGTGGAGCAGGCTGATGAGAGCGAAGTATGGGGAGCGGTGTGCTGGAGACTCCTTCAGACCAGGGCGCCAGTGCTCCTACATCTGGCGTGAGATGTGCACCCGAGCTCCTCGGGTCCTTCCTTGTATCTCTTGGGCGGTGGGTGATGGTCGCAGTATTGATGTGGTCGAGGATATATGGTTGGCCGGATTATCGCTATCCAGATGGCCCACTATGTTCGATCCGGGAGCTATAGCCGGGAGCAGAGTGAGCGATCTTCTAGTGTCCGAGGAGCCCAGATGGGATGTTGATCGGATCCATCTCCTCTTCGGTGACGACCTAGCCGAGAGGGTACTGGCCACACCTATACCCCTTGAGGGGATGACAGATAGGAGGGTATGGAGCTCGACTGGGAGGGCGAGAGCTACAGTTAGTGATCTCCAGGCGACAGTGGACATAGGTTCTGTACGCCGGCTGGAGGGTCGCTGGATTTGGCGATTACGTGTGCACCCACGGGTTGCCCTATTTCTGTGGAGGGTGGCATGGGGCATTCTACCTACCCGAGGGACCTTGGCGAGGAGGGGGGTGCCGATACCAGCTGATTGTGAGGGATGCCCGGGGGAGGAGGAGACCATCGGTCATGTTCTGTTTACATGCCCGCGGACGCGTCAGGTGTGGGGCCTCGTAGCGACTCGTCGCCAGTCCTTCATCTCTACTGAGGCCTTTTTGAGTCAGGTGAGGGACTCAGCTCGGAGAGTCGACATGGCAGACAGGGGAGTAGTATGGGCTCACGTGGCATATCACATCTGGCTTGATAGGAATGCGAGGATATTTGAGGGTAGAGGTTTCTATCCGCGATCGGTGGTTACTAGAGCTTTCGCACATGCAGCTGAGTTGGTGAGCGCTGCAGCTGACTCTTCATCTGGAGAGGATAGGGATACCTGGGGCGCCTTTTCTTCCTCGCATAGATATGCGATGATACCACTGGTATCCTGGGCGCCCCCACCCCCGGTTCTCTCAAGGTGAATTTCGATGGCAGCGTAGCGGAGGGCGGGAGCAGATGTGGAGTGGGCTTTGTTATCAGAGACCATGACTCCAGACTGATTGTGGCCGGAGGCCGGCGCACTTTTGAGGGATCCGTCCATGTGACGGAGTTGCACGCGGCATGGGAGGGTCTTGTATATGCTAGAGTACACCTGGGTGCCCGACGGATTCTTCTAGAGGGTGACTCGACCACAGTAGTGGACTGGATTCGCTGCCGACATGCCAGGTCGGACTTGCACCCATTACTCCGGGACATCCGGAGCATGGGGGAGGAGCTAGACTTACTCCGGGTTTCACATGTGTTTCGGGAGGCGAACAGGGCTGCGGACTGGGTCGCCTCCTATGCAGCCCACCATTCTGGTTTTGTTTTTTGGCTTCCTCCGACCATGTGCCGCAGGCATTTGATCGTGTTTTGCTTTGTGATAGTTCTGGGCTCTCTCATCGTCGTACGTAGTGAGAAGCCGGTTTACCAAAAAAAAAAAAAAAAAAAAATTGTCTAACAACATCCCTCGGTAGAGTGTGAACCTAATCTTTTTACCATACTTAGAAAGCCTGGATATTAATTTGGGACCAAAGTGCTATTGGATCCCGTTTTAATTAAACCCTGATCCCATTTAATATGAACCCATATTTGATAAGTGTCCCTTGGATTTCGTAAATTCTGATAAACTTAAGGACATTAAGGTAATTCCATCTTAGTGAAGAGTTGCCTTGATGGGAGGTGACTCTTCATGGGTATAACTAATCACGATGTTTGATCCCTGGAGAGAGCTATAAATAGCCTGTCAGACCCCTTCTCTAATACACGCATTAAGAGCTCTCTCTCCAGAAGATCTCTCGCCAATTTCTATTCAGAGCACAGCAAATCTCGGTTGATCATGGCTGCACCCGCATTTCAGAATGGTATCAGAGCGGGTGAATTGGATTCCAAAATAAATTACCCCTATTTGACCCGTTGGTTGAAGACATTGGAGACCCCGATGTTATTTACACATATGAAAGATTTTTTTCTGACCGATGTGGGACTAAATCCTTCATCTCCTATTTCCCTCCTTTCACCTCTGTTTGAAAAAATAAGGAAGGGAGAGCCACTGCCATGGCCGCCGCTGCGGCGGGTCTCGGTCGCGGCCCTCCCCGTCCTAACCAGTGGCCAACAGGGCCACCGTCTAAGGCCCGACTCCCCGGCAGCCCCTGCGGCCCGCCGCACCGGCGCGCCCGCAGCGGCTGCGACTCCCTGTGGCCGCCATGGCCACCGTGGGCAGAGGAAAGAAATAAAAAAAAAGGGGAAAGAAGACTCGGCCGCCATGGCCTGCGGCCCGCCGCTAAGCCGCCCCGGCCGTTGCCAGCGGCGCCAGCCGCGCCTCCCACGGCGCCTTCGGCCGACGTCCCTGCAACCCGTGACCGCGGGCTGCGGCCGCACCTTGCGGCCAAAACCTGCGGCCGACCGGCCTTCGACCCTGTCCTGCGGCCGCTCCCGTGGCCTGCGGCCGTTTTTCCGTCTTCCGTGCGGTCGGCGGCGGCGGTTGCGCCACCGAAAGAATGGGAGGAGATCACCGGTTTTGATCGCCTCTTCCTCTTCTTTCGATTATCTCGTTTGGGGAAGATGAAGTAAGTGGATCGGGTTTCGGGTTTTGGGTTCCAACCCGAAATCCGAATCCATTTAAAGATATATATATATATATATATATATATATATATATATATATATATATATATATATATATATATATATATATATATATATATATATATATATATATATATATATATATATATATATATATATATATATATATATATAAGGGGTGAAGGGATTAACAGGTCTCGGGTTATTGGGTTTCGACCCGCAACCTGAAACCCGAATCCTTTTGACTAAACTGTGAGTTTTGCAAAAAAAACCCCTGACAATATGTTATTCTAAACAAGGGGATTCCGAAATTCATCTATGGTCCCCAACCGGAAGTTAAATTACCGAAAGGTCCTAAAGTATATTTATTTGATCCTGTACTTAGGATTCATCACAAAATGGTACACTAATATTACATATTGGTCCCTGTAATGAATTTATTATATAAATGATCAATTTATATGCTTTTTTATGATGATAAATGATTGTTTATATTATTCATATTTTTATGATAAAAGGGTGATGTATGCATGAGACGAGCCAAAGCATCTTATGTAGGAAAAGACATAAAAATGATTAAAATTTTGCATATTTGTGGTGATGAGCCAAAGCATCTCATAAATTTTAGAATGCTTTAATTTAATTTAATCAATAAAGAGTCTTTTATCACCATCTCATGAAATTGAATAATTGCATCATATATAATGAACCGGCCCCAAAGGGAAGTCATTATACAAAGTTAATGATGGGATGAAACAATGTTATTAGTATGATATTTATGATGAAATCTTGTTGCCCAAAGGCCTTGAATTCTTCATTAATATTGAACAAATATTTAGTAAAATTTTATCCATTGAATAACGGTGTCTAAGAAAAGCTTGTCAAAAAGGCATACGTGCCTAAGAAAGGCTGGTACTTAAGTGAGCCTAGTGCTCCACCACCGATCTGGAGCTGATCTGGCTGTTATTCTTTGGATTTTTCCAACTAGATATATAAAGTTCATTAAATGTCATACTTATGCATTAGTTTTATCGTAAAGGGGTAAATCATATAAAGTTAATTTTGATTTACTAACTAAATTGCTAATATGGGTTAGTGATTTAGATAAGGTTTTAGCGTAATTATAGCATGCATATTCATAGTAAGCATATATTTTGCAGCTTTGTTTTCGACAGTTTTTTCACAATTTACATCATGCATCCCAATACTTAATGGTTCAAATTTTTCGGAATGGAAAGAAAGACTGACATTTACTTTAGGGTGCATGGATATTGATCTGGCACTTCGTGAGGACATGCCACCTGTCCCCACAGAAGAAATTACGCCAGAGGAGAAAAAGTTGTATGAGAGGTGGGAGCGGTCAAACCGCTTAAGTCTTTTACTCATACAAAATCATATCTCCAGAAAGATAAGGGGTTCAATTTCTGATTGCAAAACTGCAAAAGAATTCTTAACAGCAGTAGAAGAGCAATTTGTGAGTTCAAAGAAAGCCCTAGCCAGCACCTTAATATCAAAGTTTGCTTCCTTAAAGTATAATGATAATGGTGGCATACGCGAGCACATTATGGAATTACGTGACATTGTTGCCCAATTAAAATCATTGGAAGTAGACATGTCAGAGACTTTTCTTGTACACTTTGTTCTTAATTCTCTGCCTATGGCATATGCACTATTTAAGATCTCATACAACACACACACAGAAAAATGGACTATGAATCAACTTCTAGCCATGTGTGTTGATGAGGAGTAGAGAATAAAACAAGAGAGGCAAGAGAGTGTTTATCTCACCTCTCATAAGGGAAAAGGACATAAAGAGGTCGGCGGTACCAATCATCATATACCTGTTAAGAAGAAGAAAATGAAAGTGTCAGCCAAAGTGACTGACAAAAGGCAAATAAACTGCTTCTTCTGTAGGAAACATGGACATTTGAAAAAGGACTGCACCAAGTACAAGAAATGGCTCGAAAAGAAAGGTACTTCTCTTTCCTTAGTGTGTTATGAATCAAATTTTATTGATGTACCTCATAACACATGGTATTGACTCTGGTGCTACTATCCATATATGTAAAACTTTGCAGGGATTATTGAACAAAAGAATTCCAACGGAAAGTGAGCGAAGCATCATAATGGGAAATAAGATGCGTTCACATGTGGAAGCTGTTGGAACGTTCAAATTGACCTTAAAGACTGGCCATATTTTGTACCTAGAAAATACCTTCTATGTACCTGGATTTTCAAGAAACTTGATATCTGTTTCTAAACTTACTTCCTTTGGATATACCGTTTCATTTGGACGGTCTTTTGTAAACCTTTCCTTGAATAATGTTATTGTTGGTAATTGCTTGTTAGAGGATGGTTTATTCAAATTAGACCTTGATACATCCTTTGAGCTATCCCTTTTATCCCTGCAAAATAAAGAACATTATGGATTAAAACGTAGCATGATAAACGAAAATTCATCAATGTTATGGCACCGAAGATTAGGTCATATCTCCATAAAAAGAATCAAGAGATTAGCAAATGATGAAATTTTACCAACTCTTGACTATGGTGATTTTGAAACTTGTTTAGACTGCATCAAGGGAAAGCAGACTAACAAGTTTAAGAAAGGTGCCACAAGAAGCACAAATTTATTGGATCTCATACATACAGATAGATATATGTGGGCCTTTTTCGACCCCATGTTTTACTGGTCATAAGTATTTTATCACCTTTATTGATGATTACTCATGCTATGGGTATCTCTACTTGTTGTATGATAAGGCTGAGGCATTAAATGCCTTTAAACTTTTCAAAATAGAAGTAGAGTTACAACTTGATAAAAAGATTAAAGTTGTGAGATCAGATAGAGGTGGTAAATACTACGGTAGGTATACTGAAACTGGACAACATTTAGGTCCATTTGCTCGATTTCTTCAAGAGCAAGGTATAGTTGCACAATACACTATGCCTGGTACTCCTGATCAAAATGGAGTTGCGGAAAGAAGAAACCGAATATTAATGGAGATGGTAAGAAGTATGATTAGTCACTCAACTCTTCCAATTTCTCTGTGGGCTGATGCCTTAAAAACCGCTGCGTATATTCTAAACAGGGTTCCTACTAAAGATGTCTCAAAAACACCCTATGAAGTTTGGATATGTAGGAGTGTACAACCCACAAGAGAAAAAGTTGAATTTTAGAACCATTAGTTGTTATTTTATTGGTTATCCAGAAAAGTCCAAGGGATACAGGTTTTACTGTCTTAATCATACTTTGAGGATTGTGGAGACAAAAAATGCTAGATTTCTTGAAAATGACCAAATCAGTGGAAGTATAAAACCTCAAGAAATTAATTTTGAGAAAAAGCAAACTCCGTATGGTGTGTAAGATTCAAATAAGCAGCCAATGATTCATCTACCTATCATTGATAATGATTTAGAGGAGGATGAGTCTACTATTAATGTTCCACTTGAATCTGTGCCAATTATCACTGAGAATGTTGCTCCTCCACCTATAGAACCAGTGGATCAAGAAGCAACTTTAAGAAGGTCATCAAGGGTAAGGAGATCTCCAATCCCACCAGATTATATAGTATACCTTCAAGAAAGCGATTATGACATAGGGAATATAGATGATCCAATAAATTTCTCACAAGCCATAAATTCAGTAAATTCCTCCAAATGGCTAGATGCTATGAAAGATGAGATAGATTCTATGGCTAAAAACAATGTTTGGAATCTAGTTGAACTACCTCCTGGAGCTACTGCAGTACGCTGCAAATGGGTTTTTAAAACCAAAAGAGACTCCAAGGGCAAGGTAGAGCGACATAAGGCCAGACTTGTTGCCAAAGAATTTACTCAAAAGGAGGGTATTGATTATCATGAGACCTTTTCTCCAGTTTCAAAGAAGGACTCTTTAAGAATAATTATGGCTTTGGTGGCTCATTTTGACTTAGAGCTGCACCAAATGGATGTGAGAACTGCATTTCTTAATGGAGATTTAGAGGAAGAAGTTTACATGAAACAACCTGAAGGTTTTGTTTCAGAAGGTCAGAGTCAAAAAGTTTGCAAGCTAAATAAGTCTATATATGGACTCAAGCAATCATCCCGACAGTGGTATCTTAAGTTCAATAACGTCATTCCTACATTTGGCTTTGTAGAAAACGTTGTTGATAGATGTATCTATCTTAAGATTAGTGGGAGTCGATTTATTTTTCTAGTCCTATATGTAGATAGCATTTTGCTTGCTAGTAGTGATTTGGCATTGCTTAGGGAGACTAAGCAATTTCTCTCCAGTAATTTTGATATGAAGGATATGGGTGAAGCCTCATATGTCATCAGCATTGAGGTTCATAGAGATAGATCTAAGGGAAAAGTTTGTCTATCTCAAAAAGCCTACATTAAGAAAATGTTGGAGAGATTTGGTATGGAAAATTCCAAACCAAGCCCAGTGCCTATTACTAAAGGTGAAAAGTTGAGCCAATCACAATCTCCGAGGAATGAAATTGAAAGGGAGCATATGAAAGCATTTCCATATGCTTCACTAATTGGGACTTTAATGTATGCTCAAGTCTGTACCAGACCTGATATAGCATATGTTGTGGGATTACTGGAGAGATTTCAAGCTAATCCAGGAATGGAACATTGGAGAGCTGCAAAGAAAGTATTGAGATATCTTCAAGGAACTCAAGATCATATGCTCACATACAACAAATCCGATCTTTTGGAGATAGTTGGATACTCAGACTCAGACTTTGCGGGATGTCCAGATAGTAGAAAATCAACATCAGGTTATATCTTTCTACTAGCTGGTGGTGCAGTCTCGTGGAAGAGTTCGAAGCAAAAGATGACAGCTGCTTCAACAATGGAAGCTGAGTTATTAGCATGCTATGATGCAGTTACACAGGCTATTTGGTTGAGAAACTTTATCGCAGGCCTACAGATCGTGGACACTATTTCAAGGCCCATAAAATTATATTGTGATAATTTAGCCGCAGTTTCCTCAATAAAGAATAACAAGATATCCAATGGAAATAAGCACATGGAGGTGAAATATCTTGTTATAAAGAAAAAATGTGATGACCATAAAGTTTCAGTTCAGTACATCAATACTGTGCTTATGTTGGCAGATCCTTTGACCAAAGCAATAGCTTCGGGATTGCATAAGGAGCATGTTGGTCAAATGGGCATTTTCTGTAAAAATTAATTGATGTATTATTATGCACATTTTAGATGGTTGTAAATCACATTTATTGTATTTTCTGCTTAAATGAATTCATATGGTTTATGCATACTATGGTAGCAGAAATTGTGACCAAAGAATGGATTTTATGAGAAGTTCATTCATAAGGATTTGGTTATGATGGTTTCGTAATATAGTGATCATGGAAGGTTATACGCCAATCAAATATATGTTATTTCCGCCATGGTTCGTATTATTATTCTCAAAGTAGTCAAACATAAAGTTTGCCCAAAATTGATATCAGAATAGAAATAACACGCGTATAAAGATTATAAAATTCAAGTACTAAAGATATTTCACTTGTCAATATGATCCAAGTGGGAGAATGTTGGGATCCCGTCAAGTTGTGGCCCACATTGACAAATGGCGTCAATATGGTCCAAGTGGGAGAATGTTGGATCCCGTTTCAATTAAACCCTGATCCCGTTTAATATGAACCCACATTTGACAAGTGTCCCTTGGATTTCGTAAATTCTGATAAACTTAAGGGCATTAAGGTAATTCCATCTTAGTGAAGAGTTGCCTTGATGGGGGGTGACTCTTCACGGGTGTAACTAATCACGGCGTTTGGTCCCTGGAGAGGGCTATAAATAGCCTGTCAGACCCCTTCTCTAATACACGCATTAAGAGCTCTCTCTCCAGAAGGTCTCTCGCTAATTTCTATTCAGAGCACAGCAAATCTCGGTTGATCACGGCTGCACCCGCATCTCAGAATTTAATTCAAGATGGATTTGGCGAACCAAGGTATGATTTATGGTTTATCATGATTAATCATTCCATCAAGTGCTAGTTTGCCTCTTGATGTTTTTTTTAAAACTAATTTTGCTCTGAATGATTCTTGAAAAATGAGAATATATGGTTGTAGCTACTGAGAACTAGCCCGTCTTAGGCACCGTGATGAAAGGTGCGACAACGCTAGAGAGCTTGGGCTGTCGATTGCTTCGATCGAGATCGGAAAGGGTGTGCTGCGTACGACTGCTACCAGGGTCCACATTGGGTGGCCGCACTCTGACCTGAAATAGCACAAACTAAGAATTCCTTTGGTTGGAGCATATCCGACGGGGGACCCTCCGATGCCTAAGTCAGAATGTTGCTCGGAAAATAGAAGGAGGTTCTCTCATAGTTTGTTAGGGCGTCACTTGCACTTACCTCCAGGGTTTCTCTCTTTTTTTGATTGTAAGGGTGAAGGAGCTTACATACCACCAAAGAATTAGAGCATGTGGGCCGACCAGAAATGATTGGCCTAGGTACAGCCTGCACATCAGGCGTGAAGATCTCGCACGCGAATGACGTCCTGTCTGTCACATCGGGAGGATTTCGGTGATCATTGGGGCCTCCATCTAGGATGCGAACAACTGTGGAGCGACCATGATATGTGAATTCGACCGAGTGGCATCGAGCCCGCCAAGTGGCCGCTCTTGATCAACCATGTGTTGACATCGTGGTGAACCCTGATTGGTTGGTCCTTCTGATAAGCTGTGGCCGACCTGAATGCGCATCAATAGGCTTTTCTAGGACCATCTAGAGGAAAGAAAGCATTTTCATTTTCATTTTCATTTTTGGTTTAATTAGTCCTCAATAATTCTTGAAGTTTTTGTTGTACGACTTGAAGAATAAAATAAAAATTATTAGATGGAAAAATAAGCCATCAAATCTAACTTGACATGCAGTCTAATTCTTCTGAAACAATTTGATTCTTTGAGCACTACCTTTGTACCTCCATGTCAATCTTTGAACTTCTCATTTGGATAAATAAAGTGAATGATAATTATAAAAAGCATTCTCCTATAAAGGTTAAAGCATTGAGTCTAGCTTCTCATGCTTGGGCTAATTAGAAAAACATGTTGTAAATATGAACAAAAGAATTAAGACCTAGAAGCGGTGAATATTGGAAAAGGTGATCCAACGGTAGATTCGTGAGAAGAAAGATGAATCCTCTTCCATGCGAAAGATACGACCCGTTCCCTCACCTTGTCAAAAGAGAGAGAGAGAGAGAACTCCAAGTCTTTTAGGTTAGCTTGGGATCAATTAGTGGCTGTGGTTTTGTGGTGTATTTGGAGAAAAATAGATGGACATATATCTTTCTTAATCAAAATGATCGACAGGAAGGCTATGAGAATGTTTTGATAATCTTTGGAGAAGGATTATAATCTACAATATTATAGCTAAGCTTTTCCAAATTTGGTTTGCTTATTCTTTCTTAACCTCTTCTCCAAGAAGTTCTTGTATTCTTTCATCTTTCACTAGTAAAATACACAAGTTGTCCACCTTCCATTTCAAAAGAAAGTAGTATCAAGATCTGACACAAGGTGTAATCACTTATAATTTTGTGTGATCACTCAAATATAGCTCAAACCTAATTGTAGATTCAAATAAGAATCTATGTTAACTTTATTCCTATTTCAAATGGTATATTTATCTCCAACATTTGCATGGAGACCAGTTAGTGTTCGAAATAAATTTTTTATCCCAGAAAATCCCTCTACGAAATTTAGAGAGGAACCTTGTTCCAGTGACATGAAATAATCTTATGCATTCTTGAAACATAGAACATGCACTAATTCATTTAGTTAATATTCTGGTCAACTCAGTCACATTGTGGACGGCCAATATTTTGTCCTAATTTAAAAATGTCTCCATGTTTGGATCAGTCTAAATATCTAATTAGGTTGCACCACGTGCATTCTTGTTATATTAGCCTTGAATCAGATATCGAGAGTGACTTATGTCATAGTTCTATATTGACTAATAAAAAAGATACTATATAGATTTATTAAATTAGGCTGGATCCTTTAATTTCTTCTGAGGAGTCAACTGGAAGCTCTTATCACGAGATTAGGTTCCTGTCAGTCTTAGTTTTTGAGTTGACACTTGACTCATTTGCAGCGCTACAATTAGCGTGGCCTTCGATCAAACACGACAAGCATATATAGATTGTTATGTTCATCTTGTCAGCAACTTCCTTTAGGTTTTTCCGAGGCATCTACTTCTCGAGGGAAGTATAAAATATTAGCTATGCAGCTTATGGCATGTGAAGGAGCATCTCATAATGAAGTCAGCCATCAACTTACAGAGAACATGACAAGGCCCTTTCTTTGGTCAAGGATGCCTTGGTGTCGATTCCTATGCCCAAGGCAATTGAAGGGGACCACTGTAACACTCAAACTGGGGAGTCCATTAGAAAAGATGAGGCCGAGGAATTTATGCCAGATCATACACAATGAGAGTTTTGTTATACCTACTATTAGAAGACTAATTGAATTACTTAATCCGTATATCTGTGTGTTCTTTGAAACTAGATTGTCTGGTAGAAACATGTTGAGGGGGCTGGAAGACCTTCCAGCTAATTGATGTTTTCATGCTGTAGAGTCACAAGGGCTTAAGAGTGGTATTATTGCTATGTGGCAATAGGGTAATATAAAAATTGATTCTTTCAAAACTAGTTTACAACAAATTATTTTTGTTATTACAGAGCTAGATAAAAGACATGGATTTTGTTAGCTGTATATACGGATTTGGATTATCATGATAGACCCTTTCTATGGGCAGAAGCTTCTGCTATTGTCGATTAAGAACTGCTAACTTTAATTGTTGGAGACCCTAATTGTATTGATAGGCCTTTTGAGAAGATGGGTGGAAAGCTATTCATTGAGGAAATTGGTGTTAAGGAGTTCCGCTCGTTTATCTCCTCAAATAGTCTTTCTAACCTGGGTTATTCAGGTGTCCATTTTACCTGGTGCAATAATCACAATGACTAGGCGAGGGTGGGGGAGAGAAGTGATAGAGCCTTCGCTAGTGGTGACTGGATTCAGAGATTTTCGGATTATCAGATGCATCATTTACCCTGCATAGATTCTGATCATTATCCTATCCTTATTGAAACTGCAATTGAAATTACACGTAAATCTTATTTTAGATTTGAAAAGTTCAGGTTGTTTTACCCTCAATCGGGGGATATTGTGCAAAGCGTCCGGAAGACTCTTGTTAGAGGGGATACTATAATTAGAAGAATGGAGCTTACAAAAAGGAGATTGTGTTCATGGAATAGAATTATTGTTGGAAACACTTTTAGAAGATTATAGGAAGTTGAAAAAGTGATTATGGATCTTCAGGAGAAAGAATGTAATGAAAGAGGCCTTGCTAATAAGGATTGGCTATTCTTCAATCAAACCTTGCTCAGCATCATTCTCTTGTGTTAGCAAGAAACTATGTGGAGAGAAAAATCGAGAGTTAAATGGTTTATGGAGGGTGACAGGAATACAAATTTTTTTCATCAAGCCACCATACTTAGAAGGAAAAGGAATGGTATTCAGCTCTTAAAGGATAGTAAGAGAAATAATTTAGAAGATGCGGATGCAATTCAGAATGAATTATTTACCTTCTTTAGGAGCAGATGGAGCTTGGAGGAGGAGGAGTTTGATCCACTTATTGTTCTAGCACCCAATATCACCTTTTTTGAGTCTGACAGGGAGAGCTGTTTCAGATGCGGAGATTGTAGCTATAATACAATCTATGGCGGATGATAAAGCTCCTCGTCTAGATAGCTTTTCACCATTCTTCTTCAAGTACTGTTGGCTAATCATCCATACAAATGTGTGTCTTGCAGTGAAAGAAATTTTTATTTTATGTTCTATGCTAGTATCATGGAAGCATACTTTCATCACTCTAATACCTAAGAGGATAGATGCATTGCTTTTATCTCATTACATCCTATCACTTTATATACTATATTATATAAATTATTTCTAGGTGATGGGGAATATAATGCAAAATGTGCTAACCCACTAATGAATCTAGAGCAGGGTGCATTTATTAAGGGTAGAAGTATTTTTGATAATATTTTAATGGCCCAGGAGATTATGTATGATTTACAGCATGCCCCAATTAGTTGCACCTACATGGAGATCAAAATAGGTATGGATCAAGCGTATGATAAAGTCCAATAGGACCTTCTATTTTTGGATTCGGGATTGTGTTGTATTGCCATTATTTGCTATCTTGATTAATGGCATACCTTTTGTTTCTTTTCATTCTTCTATCCGTGTGCAACAAGGTTGTTCTTTATCATCCTACTTATTTATTATCTATGTAGATGCACTATCTAGGATGTTAAAAGGTTGCGATAAAAATTTATTCATTGTCTATGTATTAGCCTAGCCATTTGATGGTGAAAGTTTCACATTTTCTATTTGTAGATAATTGCATCTTGTTTTCTAGGGCTATCCTATCTAATGCGAGGATTTTATCTACTATTCTACATAATTAATGTATAGTTTCAAGTCAGAGAATAAATTTGAAGAAATCTATAGTAAAATTTAGCCCAAAGGTAAATACTCTTACTATGCAACACATAAAGAATCTCTTGCACATCAGGGTCTGAGGGCACATGGCAATATTTGGAAGTTCTTTGGGAAGTAGTTATCAACAATTGATTAGAGGGGTGGAAGTGGAGGGTGTTGTCTATGATGGGTAGAGTTACCCTTATAAAGTTAGTACTTTTTGCTCTTCCTAATTATTTAATATCTGTTAAGAATATGCTTCACAACTGCAAATCCACGTGTTTAGTTTTCTAAATTTAGTTTCTTGTCAATAACAGATGTTTGTTTTTCAGTCAATGAGTTCTAGTCTCTAGGATATTGTTAGCGCATCATAAGTCATGGTTTGTTACCGTAAATCTTGTGATCCACTCTCTTTTCAGTTTTACTTTTGCACTATAAATGTAATGCACTGGTGGTGAATAAAAATCTCTTTTGCTGCATCGTATCAGCTTTTTCATTTACTTTTTCTATTTCAAATTCAGATTTCACATACCTCTGTTTCTCTGTCTTTTCCTTCTCAAAAAAACAACAATTTGGTATCAGAGCAGCTATTTCTTACGGGACCTGTGAGCAACCATGGAAGTTGAAACAAGTTTCTCAAATTTCTCTCAAGCTGCTCCTCCAGTTTTCGACGGAGAAAACTTCCAGCTCTGGGCTGTTAGAATGGAAACTTATTTGGAGGCTTTAGATCTATGGGAAGCTGTCGAAGAAGATTATGAAGTCGCTCCGCTGCCGAACAACCCGACGGTCGCTCAGATTAAAAGCCACAAAGAGAAGAAAACCAGAAAATCGAAGGCCAAAGCAGTGTTATTTGCTGGTGTCTCAACAACAATTTTTACGAGGATCATGACTCTCAAATCAGCAAAAGAAATTTGGGAGTATCTGAAGAAGGAATACGCAGGTGATGAACGGATACGAGGTATGCAAGTGCTTAATCTAATAAGGGGATTTGAGCTGCAAAAGATGAAAGATGCTGAGACAATCAAAGAATACTCAGACCGATTGCTTGGCATTGCCAACAAGGTGAGGCTTCTTGGCACTAAATTTGATGATTCAAGAATTGTAGAAAAAATTCTTGTTACAGTGCCTGAAAAATATGAAGCCTCAATAACCACCTTGGAAAATACTAAAGATCTGTCCAAGATTACCTTGGCAGAACTGTTGAATGCTTTGCAGGCTCAAGAGCAACGGAGGCTTATGAGACAAGATTCTACTGTTGAAGGAGCCTTGTCAGTTAAACACCAGCATGTCCAGAGAAACAATAAAAAGAAGAAACAAGTCTCAAGTCCTGGGAACAGTTCAAGCAACCACACTCAAAGCAAAGGTGGAAGCTCAAAGGGAAACTACCCTCCTTGCAAACATTGTGGTAAAATGGGTCATCCTCCATTCAAGTGTTGGAAGAGGCCTGATGCAAAGTGTAGCAAATGCAATCAGCTTGGACATGAAGCTGTGATTTGCAAAAGCAAATTTCAGAAAAAGGAAGAAGATGCTCAAGTAGCTGATCAAGAAGAAGAAGATCAGATGTTTGTGGCCACTTGTTTCTCTACAAAGGTCTCCTCAGAATGTTGGTTAATTGACAGTGGTTGTACAAACCATATGACGTTTGACAGAACTCTTTTTAAGGAGTTAAAGCCTACCGCAATGACGAAAGTCAGGATAGGAAATGGTGGTTATATTGCAGCAAAAGGAAGAGGAACCATTGCAATAACAACCAGCTCAGGTACAAAAACAATTTCAGATGTTCTTTATGTACCTGATATTGATCAAAATTTGCTGAGTGTTGGCCAGTTAATAGAAAAAGGATTTAAGGTGTCCTTTGAAAACTTGTATTGTCGTATCTATGATGCTGCTGCAAAGGAGATCTTGCATGTTAAAATGAGAGGTAAAAGCTTCTCATTTGATCCAACGGAGGAGGAGCACACAGCTTATTCCACCAATATCAACATCACCGAAGTCTGGCACAAAAGGCTTGGGCATTGTCATCTTCAACGAATGCTAAAGATGAAGAAAGATGAAGTGATAAGAGGTCTACCAACTCTGGTTGATCACTTGCCAAATTGTCATGCTTGTCAATTTGGAAAACAAAGTAGGAAACCATTTCCTAAATCATCCTGGAGAGCATCACAGAAGCTGCAACTAGTTCATACAGATGTGGGAGGACCTCAAAAAACACCATCACTTCAAGGAAGCCGGTATTACATTCTTTTCATTGATGATTTTACAAGAATGTGTTGGATTTTTTTCCTAAAGTTCAAGTCTGAAGTGGCTGGAGTATTCTGGAAGTTCAAGAAGATGGTGGAAAATCAAAGTTGCTGCAAAATTCAGATTTTAAGGTCTGATAATGGAAAGGAGTACACCTCAGCAGAATTTAATTTGTTTTGCGATGAAGCTGGCATTGAACATCAGCGCACTGCTCCTTACACTCCACAGCAAAATGGAGTTAGTGAAAGAAAGAATAGATACGTCATGGAGATGGCCAGATGCATGCTACATGAGAAGGATTTGCCAAAAAGTTTCTGGGCAGAGGCAGCCAACACAGCAGTATTCCTGCAAAATCGGCTTCCAAGTG
Source organism: Phoenix dactylifera (assembly GCF_009389715.1). NCBI lineage: Eukaryota > Viridiplantae > Streptophyta > Magnoliopsida > Arecales > Arecaceae > Phoenix > Phoenix dactylifera. Next base: position 17,752,470 of record NC_052405.1, read on the forward strand.
TAGCCGTTGAAGACAAAACTCCATTTGAAGCTTGGTATGGGTATATACCTTCATTAAGCTTTCTTAAAGTATTTGGTTGTTTGTGTTTTGTCCATATTCCACAGGTCAAGAGGGACAAACTTGACAAAAAAGCAATTCCAGGCATCTTTGTGGGCTATAGCACAGTTTCTAAAGCCTACAAAGTATATCACCCTCAAATAGAAAAAATGGTGATTACTAGAGATATTCACTTCAATGAGGATGAGCAATGGAACTGGGAAAATTCGCAAGGAACAAGCAGACCTTCACAAAAATTTATAAGCAATTCTCTTGAAGAGGAGACAACGGAGCAGTGGCAAAATGAATTGGAAGATGATCCTCCAGTTAGAGGAACAAGACCACTTTCAGACATTTATCAAAGATGTAATGTGGCATTATGCGAACCTGCTAGCCATGAAGAAGCTCTTAAAGATCCAAAGTGGAAGAAAGCTATGGAGGAGGAGATGTCAATGATTCACAAGAATAAAACTTGGGAATTAGTCCACAAACCAGAAGGCAGAAAAATCATTGGAGTAAAATGGGTGTACCGAACAAAGCTAAATGCTGATAACTCCATCAACAAACACAAAGCAAGGATTGTTGTTAAGGGGTATGCTCAAATTTTTGGTGTTGATTATTCTGAAACTTTTGCTCCAGTTGCTAGATTAGACACAATCAGATTGTTGTTAGCTTTAGCAGCACAAAAAGGCTGGAAAGTGTTTCAGCTAGATGTCAAATCAGCTTTTCTAAATGGTGTTTTGCAAGAAGAAATATATGTGGAGCAGCCAGAAGGATTTGTGGTGCAAGGTGAAGAGGATAAGGTCTATTTTCTTAAAAAGGCCCTTTATGGCTTAAAGCAAGCCCCAAAAGCCTGGTACAGCAGGATAGATGAACATTTGCTAAACTTAGGCTTCACAAGAAGCTTATCTGAAGCTACTCTTTATGTTAAACAAAAGGGTAGTTATGTTCTCATTGTGTCCCTTTATGTTGATGACCTTTTGGTAACAGGAGATAATGTACAAATGGTTGAAGAGTTTAAACAAGAGATGATGCAGGTTTTTGAGATGACAGACCTTGGCCTTATGACTTACTTTCTTGGAATGGAGGTCCAACAAAGCCAAAATGAAGTATTTATCTGTCAGAAGAAGTATGCAAAGGAAATTTTGAAGAAATTTCAGATGGAGGAGTGCAAAGCAACAAACACGCCAATGGGTCAAAAAGAGAAGCTGAGCAAAGAAGATGGTGCTGATAAAGTTGATGAAGGCTATTATAGAAGCTTGATTGGTTGCTTAATGTATCTTACAGCAACAAGACCTGATATTTTATTTGTTGTAAGTCTCTTATCTCGATTTATGCATTGTGCTAGTGAAGTGCATTTAAGAGCAGCAAAAAGAGTATTAAGGTTTATCAAGGGTACTGTTGATTGTGGTGTTAAGTTTCAGAAGTGTCAAAACTTCAAGATGTGTGGATTTTCAGATAGTGATTGGGCTGGTTCTGTAGATGACATGAAAAGTACTTCAGGATACTGTTTCAGCCTAGGCTCAGGTGTTTTCTCATGGTGTTCAAAGAAACAAGAGATTGTAGCACAATCCACTGCAGAGGCAGAGTTTATTGCAGCAAGTGCAGCAACAAACCAAGCTTTATGGCTAAAGAAAATACTATCTGATCTACACATGGAGCAAAATGATAGTACTCAGATTTTTGTTGATAATCAAGCAACAATTGCAATTTCTCGAAATCCAGTATTTCATGGGAAAACAAAACACTTCAACATCAAGCTTTACTTCTTAAGGGAGGTGCAGCAATCTGGAGAAGTAAATTTAGTTTACTGCAAGTCTGAAGATCAGCTGGCAGATTTGTTCACAAAGCCACTTCCAGTTTGCAAGTTTGAGTTACTAAGGAAGAGAATTGGAATTTGCAGTGCCTAAAGCAAGGAGGAGTGTTAAGAATATGCTTCACAACTGCAAATCCACGTGTTTAGTTTTCTAAATTTAGTTTCTTGTCAATAACAGATGTTTGTTTTTCAGTCAATGAGTTCTAGTCTCTAGGATATTGTTAGCGCATCATAAGTCATGGTTTGTTACCGTAAATCTTGTGATCCACTCTCTTTTCAGTTTTACTTTTGCACTATAAATGTAATGCACTGGTGGTGAATAAAAATCTCTTTTGCTGCATCGTATCAGCTTTTTCATTTACTTTTTCTATTTCAAATTCAGATTTCACATACCTCTGTTTCTCTGTCTTTTCCTTCTCAAAAAAACAACAATATCAAATACTATTATTCCAAAAGGAGTTCTTTCCATGTTGGAGAGTATTATTAGAAATTTTCTATGGAAATCTCATGAAGGTGTGACTTTTTATGATTATGTGCATTAACCTGTTCGGGATGGTTGTTTAGGTATTTCCTCTTTGGTTACTAGAAATGAAGCTCTTATGGCCAAACATGCAGCTAGGTATTTTTTGACGTAGGATGGTTTTTGGAGATCTTTTATGAGGACGAAATAAGCTTGTGGTCATTGGTATCTTATTCGACCTGTACTCATAATGCCTCTCTGACATGGAAGAAGATTTGTTCCAATGATCCAATTATGTACTCTATCATTAAATGGTATGTAGGAGATGTTGTATCTATTAATGTGCTTTAGGATACCTAATTGTCATCTTTGCCTCTAGCATGGTGGCCGGCTTTTGTTGTTACTTCGGCACTGAAGGATATTATGGTTAAAGATCTGATAATCCCTAATAAAAAGGAAATGGAAACACTAGCTTATTGCTAACATTTCTCAAAGGAGTTATTAAATAGAATTATGTCGATCCCTAAACCAATTGGAGATAGTGGCAGCAGACTAGGTTGGGGTCCATTTTCTGGTCTAAGCGCCAAAATATCTCATTTCTATCGTTTCTTTCTTTTTAAACCCGGCCAATTGGGAACATTGCTTGGATATGGAAGCTAGAAGTTTGTCCCCGAATCTCGCTGTTTACATTGCTCAGATGTTGACTAGATATAAAACTTATGTGCCTTTTCATCTTTATTAGTGGAGGACTTTATGCAGAGGGATGTTTCAATAATGATAAGAAGGGGGAAGCAATTCTGGCTTGATACATTGCACATCATATTTGGTTGGTAAGAAATGAGCACATCTTTCACAGTATGCAACAAAGTGCTAGATTTATTCTTCCAAAAGTCTCCACTCAAGCTCATAATTGTCTTCAGACAATAGTTGTTGAAAGATCTTTGATTGCAGGAGCAATCTGTGATTCTCCTTTTGCATTCTGCATTTTCCAGAATAATTTGTTTCTCTTAAGCCACCACCCCTGTATTTTCTCAAAATTAATTTTGATAATAGTGTACTGGAGAAAGATGACTTAAGTAGAGCAGGTTTTGCTATCTGAAGCGGTAGTGGTTCTTTTATAGCTGTAGGTGGTCTTATGACTTTTGATATTATGGTGCCGATGGCTGAGCTGAGCGCAGCATGGAAGGATCTCAATTATTTTGTATATACCTTATGAGCTTTACAGATTCATTTAGAGGGTGGCCCTATGATAGCTATTAGATGTCTTTTTGATCCAACTCATTTTAAGCATAGGCGTCAGCCTATTTTACAGGATTACTAGAGACTATTGCAATCATTATAATCTTTTGAGATCTTGCATATTTTTAGGGAAGTAAACATTATTGCTAATTGGATGGCAACATATGCGGTAAATTATACATGATATACTTTGTGGGCATCCGTGATTGATTTTCCTCTCCAGTTTTATAATATTTTATTTGCTAACTCTCATGGATAGATTTTTCTCACTTAATTTAAATCATCCAATTTACCCAAAAACAAAAAACAAAGGGTTGGACAGAATGAGACATGGAACGTGGAGGACACTTGAATGAAAAGTCGAACCAAGACAATAATTTTGTTGCCCGCAAACAAAACCATCACATAAAACGAATTAGAAAGGCTTGGACCAACATTCATATGGTTAAAGAAGTCAATAAGATACATCCTTCATTGATGTACAAAGACCTTGGAGTCTTGAAGATAACCTTCGTGTCATCTTAACCCAACTAGCACGCCATGTGAAACAAAACGTCAAGATCATGTCCCTTGGCAAAGCGATCCATAAGAGATGAGATATTATGATTTAATGCTGCAATCCAAAAGATAAAAATTAAACTATATGATAAAGATTTTGAAATAGAAGAGCATGATTCAGATCTTTTTGGACCTTGAAAAAGTTTAAACATCATGGGACATATTGAGTGCCTTCTTTTTTTTCTTGAGAGTAAGAGCACCATCAAGTTTTTTGTAAAATATTAAAAATTATTCATGAAGAAACACTTCATTAAATTCAAAGGACTAGTTGCATTAGAATAGTGGGGACACCTCTTCTCAACAATTGTGACTCTCAAGGTGATAGAATTAAACCTGAATTGCAGCAATCTTAAAAATTTCTAAGGGGAGGAAAAAAAAATCAAAAGTAGAAATTCCTCCCACGGAGAGGGGAAACATTAGGTAATAGCACAATTGAAACGTAATGAAACAAAATTATAATTCAAGATATGTCACAGAAGCTACATGGATCTTCTTTACGTTATTGACATGCATAACTAATTAATTAATTAAGTACCACTATATATGTATCCAACAGGATTTGTATTTTATTGACCAATCATATAATTGTCATTTTGTGAATTATATAGATAAGCGAAATAATTAATGTTGTGATGCTTTTTATTATATATTTTCCAATAATGACTATTATAATTAATATTCTAGTATCAATTTTATTACTCACTGAAGATTTTATTATTAGAATTGTGATATTTTTCATGGTAGTTGAGTTTGTTTTATTTTTGCAGCATACAATGGTAAAGAATGGATTCCAAGATGTTTGATTTGATCTTAACTTTGAAGTATCCGCGGCAAATGCAACTACATATCTAATGATACAAACATTCATATTGTAATTATTGGGCCCAGACAGGCCAACTTGGATCGTAGTCGGTGGCCCATCTGGAGGTCCAACAGTGGGAGCTTCGGGAAGGAAGCTGTTGAGGCGGTTATAACCACTCAACAGTGGCCGTTCTCCCTCCCCCTACCTTCCGATGAGGTTATAAATGCCATGGCTCCTCTGTAAGATTCCATCGACCATCCTTCACTGCCTCTTACCCTCTTTCTCCTGCTACAAGGAATTGGATTGAGAGCGGCGGCGCCGGAGGAGGAGGCACCCCAGCTCGACATCGTCGCTCACAGCCCCTTCCTGGAGCTAGGTGAATCTTCTGATCACTCTATCCTTTCCATCTCATATTCCGACCTGTCCGGATAAATGATTAGAACAAAAAGAAAATTAGAGAAATAAAAAAAAAGAAAAAAAAAACGGGCGTCGGCCGGGGCGGCCGCGAACAGCGTCGGCCACAGGTCACGGTGGCCGCAGACCGTCGGCCGCGAGCACCACTTGCAGCTGCGGGCGCGGCCGCAAGGGCGGCCGGTGCCACTGACCGGCCGGAGAGCGCCACCGGCTGTGGGTCGGGCCTCTTCGGGTCCGATCTCCCCTCCACGGGAGAAGAAAGAAGGGGAGGAAGAAAAAGAAGAGAGGAAGAAGAAGAAAAATAAAATAAAATAGAAATACTTACCGGTGGTCGATCTGCGGGCGCCGACCTCCGCCGCGGGTCGTCGGCCGTGGGATGCGGGACGCCGATGCGGCCACGGGCACGACCGCAGGCACAGCTGCGGGCACGACCGTGGGCGCCGCAGGCCGGGCGCCGGACGCCGTCGGCCCTTGCTCGTCCCTCCCGAGCCTCCTTGCCTCGTGGGAGGAGAGGACAAGAAGAGGGGGAGGAGATCGCGGTGGAAATGGAAGAAGAAAGGGAGAAGCTTCGGGAAGAGTGGAGAAGAAAGAAAAGAAAAAAAAATAAAAAATGGCTGTGGGCCGAAATGGGCCTGATTCCGAAATGGGCCTGATTCTGGAGTGGGCTTCAAATAAACTTGGCTTTAGAAGCCTGAGGCTGGGCTGGGCCCTGATTCAAGCCTAATGTTCTTAAAACTAAAACTAACTGGGCTTGAAGAGCTCAAATTTTAATATAGGGACTAAATTGAATATAGTTTGAGACTAGGCTCCCTTTTAAATTAATTAGAACTGATAAGGATTAATTATAAATTAACTAATTGTGTTTCTGGGCCTGAATACAAATGGGCCCAGTAATTGAATCAGGCCACGGGCCTGATCCAGAAACCAATTAAACTTTGGGCCTGAATGCAAATGGGCCCTGACCTGAACCAGAGAGCAATTGGGTCAAACCCGAACCAGAAGGTGAACCAGACCTGAATCAGGAATTTAATCAAATCCGAACCAGGAAGTAGATTAGACCAGAACCAGAAATTGAATTGGGCCATGGGCCTGAACCAGAAATTAAATTGGGCTATGGACCCGAAAATGAAATTGAGTCCTATGGATGGGTTGTAAATGACTTTAAGATTATAAATAAATAGAAATTAAATATGTCAGTGACATGTAATTTAATGATCTTGCTAGGTATTGAAGAATTGGCATTTGATGGGCAAATTAATGTAAGTAACATGTCTTAATCTTATTATGGATCATGTATCACGTTTTATATGGTGAAAAAGTATTATTTATAGAATTGGAATTGTGTATATGAATTGTGGAAAATATAAGTAACCCGGATATAATCTTATGTTTTATCAAATACTTGTGACTATTTGATTATAAAATTGTATATGATTATTTATATTTTCACAAAATTAGGATCCAACATGTGTTAGCAAATGATTGCATGATTTTGGATAAATAGCATCCATAATGATTATTATATTATTTACACATTATTATGATGAGGTGAAAGATGCATGGAAAGAAAAATAAAGTTTTCAGCATGATCATGAATTTTATTCAGCATGATGCCATTACTCACTTTCCAATGTACCGATGAGAAAAGATTTATGAAAAGTATGATATGTTTTTAAGAACTCTCAGATCGCTATGTACGGCCCTCGCCAGCGGGTTATAGTAGCTTGGTTTAGACCCTGCCAACGGGGAACAATAGTTGGCAAAGATTATGGCCCTCGCCAGCGGGTTACAGTAGCTCGGCATACGGCCCTCGCCAGCGGGTTATAGTAGCTTGGTTTAGACCCTGCCAACGGGGAACAATAGTTGGCAAAGATTATGGCCCTCGCCAGCGGGTTACAGTAGCTCGGTTTACGGCCCTCGCCAGCGGGTTATAGTAGCTTGGCTTAGACCCTGCCAACGAGAAATAATAGTTGGTAAAGATTATGGCCCTGTCACAGGTAATAATAGTGACCATAGCTGCACTATCATCTGAGAGCACGAATTTCAAAATATAAATAATGATAAGTACGGATTTCAAAGCATGAATAATGATGAGTACGGATTTCAAAGCATGAATAATGATGAGTACGATTTCAAAGCATGAATAATGATGAGCACGGATTTCAAAGCATGAATAATGATGAGCACGGATTTCAAAGCATGAATAATGATGAGCACGGATTTCAAAGCATGAATAATGATGAGCACGGATTTCAAAGCATGAATAATGATGAGCACGGATTTCAAAGCATGAATAATGATGAGCACGGATTTCAAAGCATGGGATAATGACAAAAGTTTTATGATGCATAGCCATGTTTATGAAGTTGTATAAATGGACATGCATAGTTTATATGACTGGTTTGTTATATGAAATGCTTACTTTGTTACAACTGTTAGTTTCTTATATTAATGCACTAGTATGAGAAAATATTATGATTGATCAGATAAGATTATGCATGGTTACTTATTGAGCTTTATAGCTCATACCCATTTATTTATGTTCTTACAGATGAATAGGAGATGCTAGGAACGAGGAGCGTGACATGCTTCAGGGTTATGGGGAAAAGAAAATGACACATTAAATGTTGCTATTTTTAGATGCTTTGTAATCAATCTTTTATTGATGAAACATTTGATAACATTCAAGAAGGAAATTGTTCATAATTGATTTAAAGTTTTAAAGTGGTTGCGTGTTATTGTGGGCAAGGGTTCGCAATAGCACGGCCGTGTCATGAACCAAATTCGGGGCGTGACATCAAGTGGTATCAGAGCAATAGGTTTAACCATGATTTAAAACTTTAAAATTAATCATGGGAATGGGTAGCTAAGTTAGCTTTCACATAATTAGAATCACAGTAAGAACAATAACAATATTTTAATAATATATATATATATATATATAGTGATGAAATGAATAATGATTAATACTATATTTTGATAGGTAACAATGAGTGATAGCGAGAATGAACTACTGGCTAACTATAAAAGAAAAGGAGTGAAAGCATCATCCCAAGAAGCTACCAACATGCCAGCTGGGCCAACTCCAAACACCATAGCCACTCAGGCAGATCTTGCTGGTGTATGCCAAGTGGTGGCACAACTTCTTCAGCAGCAGCAGCAGACGCAGCTCACCTTCCAACCTGTATCGTCCACAGATACCTATTATGAGAAGTTTCGGAGGCTGCATCCTCCAATGTTTGAGGGAGGGGCTGATTACTTGGCTGCTGAGACCTGGATTCGGGAGATAGAGGAGATGTTTGATGCCCTACAATTTTCCGAGGAGGTCAAGGTCAACTTGGCGGTTCCTATGCTCAGAGGAAACACCAAGTTCTGGTGGATAGCTATGAAGGCTGCTGTTCAAGGAAATGGTAAACAATTGACATGGGAGGAATTCAAAGGTAAATTCTACAATCAGTACTTCCCTCAGTCAATGAGATTGGTGAAGCAAAATGAATTTTTGGCCCTGAAACAAACTGAGAGTATGACAGTATTGGAATATGCTAGCAAGTTCAATGAATTGGGCAGGTTTTGTCCTCAGTTTATGGAGGAAGAGATAAGTAAAGCTAATAGGTTTGAACAGGGTTTGAGATATAGGATCAGATCCAGATTGGCCGTTCTGATTTTCACAAGTTACCAAGATGTATTGGAAAGGTCTCTAAAATTAGAAGCTGAATTGAAGAGATCGGAAAAAGAAAGGGGTGACCAGAAGAGACCCAAGATGACGGAAAGTCTGAGTGACAGGCCACAAAACCCTGAAAGTAATACAAATAAGAAGAAGAGGTTTGAGGCATGTACCTACTGTGGCAAGACTCATGGGGGGGCTTGTTTTAAGAAGATGGGAGTCTGCTTCATTTGTGGTCAACATGGACATTTCGCACGGGACTGTCCAAATAAAAAGAAGAATGATTCGGAATCTACTAAATCGGAAGCTCAGCTTTTGCATTGATTCAGTAGAATGCTGGTACAAACGACCAAATAGTGACAAATATCATCCTAGATAATGCCATGAAGGCCAGGTGTCAATTAATTGTAAATCTTCCGACACCTTTTGTATCTTTTAGGTATCTAACTCTTTATAATGCACATTATAAGAATTGAACCAGTTTTTATGTGATGTCGTCTCCCTTAAGAAAGCTTTCTTATAGATGTTATGTTTAAGAATTTTATCACTTCAACGAGTAAGTTGAAGTTAATACAAATTGAGATTGAGTTGTTAAGCCTTATAAATGTCGGGCTCGATCAAATTTGCGCAGCAGAAGCCTGTTGGAAAGTTAGATAAAAGATTAAATATCTTCATTTGTTTAGGAATTAAGATATGAAAAAATTTCGAGGACGAAATTTCTTTTAAGGAGGGAAGAATGTAATTATTGGGCTCAGACGGGCCAACTTGGATCGTAGTCGGTGGCCCATTTGGAGGTCCAACAGTGGGAGCTTCGGGAAGGAAGCTGTTGAGGCGGTTATAACCACTCAACAGTGGCCGTTCTCCCTCCCCCTACCTTCCGATGAGGCTATAAATGCCATGGCTCCTCCGTAAGATTCCATCGACCATCCTTCACTGCCTCTTACCCTCTTTCTCCTGCTACAAGGAATTGGATTGAGAGCGGCGGCGCCGGAGGAGGAGGCACCCCAGCTCGACATCGTCGCTCATAGCCCCTTCCCGGAGCTAGGTGAATCTTCTGATCACTCTATCCTTTCCATCTCATATTCCGACCTGTCCGGATAAATGATTAGAATAAAAAGAAAAGTAGAGAAATAAAAAAAAAGAAAAAAAAACGGGTGTCGGCCGGGGCGGCCGCGAACAGCGTCGGCCACAGGTCACGGTGGCCGCAGACCGTCGGCCGCGAGCACCACTTGCAGCTGCGGGCGCGGCCGCAAGGGCGGCCGGTGCCACTGACCGGCCGGAGAGCGCCACCGGCTGTGGGTCGGGCCTCTTCGGGTCCGATCTCCCCTCCACGGGAGAAGAAAGAAGGGGACGAAGAAAAAGAAGAAGAGAGGAAGAAGAAGAAAAATAAAATAAAATAGAAATACTTACCGGTGGTCGATCCGCGGGTGCCGACCTCCGCCGCGGGTCGTCGGCCATGGGATGCGGGACGCCGATGCGGCCACGGGCACGACCGCAGGCATAGCTGCGGGCGCGACCGTGGGCGCCGCAGGCCGGGCGCCGGACGCCGTCGGCCGTTGCTCGTCCCTCCCGAGCCTCCTTGCCTCGTGGGAGGAGAGGACAAGAAGAGGGGGAGGAGATCGCGGTGGAAATGGAAGAAGAAAGGGAGAAGCTTCGGAAAGAGTGGAGAAGAAAGAAAAGAAAAGAAAAAAAAAATAAAAAATGGTAGTGTGCCGAAATGGGCCTGATTCCGAAATGGGCCTGATTCCGGAGTGGGCTTCAAATAAACTTGGCTTTAGAAGCCTGAAGCCGGGCTGGGCCCTGATTCAAGCCTAGTGTTCTTAAAACTAAAACTAACTGGGCTTGAAGAGCTCAAATTTTAAAATAGGGACTAAATTGAATATAGTTTGAGACTAGGCTCCCTTTTAAATTAATTAGAACTGATAAGGATTAATTATAAATTAACTAATTGTGTTTCTGGGCCTGAATACAAATGGCCCAGTAATTGAATCAGGCCACGGGCCTGATCCAGAAACCAATTAAACTTTAGGCCTGAATGCAAATGGGCCCTAACCTGAACCAGAGAGCAATTGGGTCAAACCCGAACCAGAAGGTGAACCAGACCTCAGGAATTTAATCAAATCCGACCTAGGAAGTAGATTAGACCAGAACCAGAAATTGAATTGGGCCATGGGCCTGAACCAGAAATTAAATTGGGCTATGGACCCGAAAATAAAATTGAGTCCTATGGATGGGTTGTAAATGACTTTAAGATTATAAATAAATAGAAATTAAATATGTCAGTGACATGTAATTTAATGATCTTGCTAGGTATTGAAGAATTGGCATTTGATGGGCAAATTAATGTAAGTAACATGTCTTAATCTTATTATGGATCATGTATCACGTTTTATATGGTGAAAAAGTATTATTTATAGAATTGGAATTGTGTATATGAATTGTGGAAAATATAAGTAATCCGGATATAATCTTATGTTTTATCAAATACTTGTGACTATTTGATTATGAAATTGTATATGATTATTTATATTTTCACAAAATTAGGATCCAACATGTGTTAGAAAATGATTGCATGATTTTGGATATATAGCATCCATAATGATTATTATATTATTTACACATTATTATGATGAGGTAGAAAGATGCATGGAAAGAAAAATAAAGTTTTCAGCATGATCATGAATTTTATTCAGCATGATGCCATTACTCACTTTCCAATGTACCAATGAGAAAAGATTTATGAAAAGCATGATATGTTTTTAAGAACTCTCAGATCGCTATGTACGGCCCTCGCCAGCGGGTTATAGTAGCTTGGTTTAGACCCTGCCAACGGGGAACAATAGTTGGCAAAGATTATGGCCCTCGCCAGCGGGTTACAGTAGCTCGGCATACGGCCCTCGCCAGCGGGTTACAGTAGCTCGGCATACGGCCCTCGCCAGCGGGTTATAGTAGCTTGGTTTAGACCCTGCCAATGGGGAACAATAGTTGGCAAAGATTATGGCCCTCGCCAGTGGGTTACAGTAGCTCGGCATACGGCCCTCGCCAGCGGGTTATAGTAGCTTGGCTTAGACCCTGCCAACGGGAAATAATAGTTGGTAAAGATTATGGCCCTGTCACGTGTAATAATAGTGACCATAGCTGCACTATCATCTGAGAGCACGAATTTCAAAATATGAATAATGATAAGTACGGATTTCAAAGCATGAATAATGATGAGTACGGATTTCAAAGCATGAATAATGATGAGTATGGATTTCAAAGCATGAATAATAATGAGCACGAATTTCAAAGCATGAATAATGATGAGCACGGATTTCAAAGCATGAATAATGATGAGCACGGATTTCAAAGCATGAATAATGATGAGCACGGATTTCAAAGCATGGGATAATGACAAAAGTTTTATGATGCATAGCCATGTTTATGAAGTTGTATAAATGGACATGCATAGTTTATATGACTGGTTTGTTATATGAAATGCTTACTTTGTTACAACTGTTAGTTTCTTATATTAATGCACTAGTATGAGAAAATATTATGATTGATCAGATAAGATTATGCATGGTTACTTATTGAGCTTTATAGCTCATACCCATTTATTTATGTTCTTACAGATGAATAGGAGATGCTAGGAACGAGGAGCGTGACATGCTTCAGGGTTATGGGGAAAAGAAAATGACACATTAAATGTTGCTATTTTTAGATGCTTTGTAATCAATCTTTTATTGATGAAACATTTGATAACATTCAAGAAAGAAATTGTTCATAATTGATTTAAAGTTTTAAAGTGGTTGCGTGTTATTGTGGGCAAGGGTTCGCAATAGCACGGCCGTGTCATGAACGAAATTCGGGGCGTGACACATATCATCTTTACATTCCCATGATATGATGGCAATCTACCACTATGAAAGCTAATCATGATCATCATAACAAGGTTGCAAAAATTCCCCTCCAATGTGGCATGTAGAGATGGGCACTGGGCCGGGCCGCCCACGGCCCGGCACGGCACGGCACGAAGCGGGCCGTGCCTGGCACGGCCCGCCAGCTACAGTGCCGGGCCGTGCCTGGCACGGCCCCTTTGATAGGGCCGTGCTGGGCTAGAGGTTCCTGGCCAGCGGGCCGTGCCAGGCACGGCCCGCTTCGGGCCTGGGCCGGCACGACCCGGTCTAGGCCCGCGGGCCAAGCACGGCACGGCCCGCGGGCCAGCACGGCACGGCCCATAAGGGCCTGGGCCGGGCTGGCACGCGAGCCTGGCACGGTCCGGGCCTGGGCCCGGCTCGGCCCGATAAATTTTTTTTAATAAATTAATAAATATTGAACACTAAGAAATCTTGATTTATGAATATAAAGCCACCTTAATGGTGGGGGGTTTGGCATAGACCCCTACCAGTTTATTAATTTAAATCAAAATGGTACATGAAGGGAGGTTTGGACCTTGGTCTGACCTCTAGATTCTAGAATACAATAAGAAACTAAGAAAGGGCCGAGGTTTGGACCTTGGTCTGACCTCCAGAATACAATAAAAATGTACAATTATAAAAAATTAAGAAATCTTACTAATCATCAGTGATTCAGTGAATCAGTATTCACTCTTCAGTCTTCAGTCTTCAGTCTTCAGTCTTCAGTCTTCAGTAGTGTTTGTATCATCATCATCAGAGGATGTTGTATTATGTCCACCTTTATCTTGAAGTCTTGCCTCAGCATCCAGCCAATCCTTGAAGCAGAGAAGCATCTCCACCGTTTCGCCCGTCATCCTACTTCTCTTTTCGTCAAGAACACGCCGACCTGCACTAAAAGCGGATTCCGATGCTACCGTGGACATCGGCACAGCTAAAATATCGCGTGCAATTGCAGACATAACAGGATATTGATTTCTAACACTCTTCCACCAAGATAATACATCTAGATTCTCTATTTGATTTTCATCATATGCAGACAGAAGATCATTTCGTAAATAAAATTCTAGTTCACTACTTAAAGATGAAGAAGATGAAGAGGAACTTGAAGCATGTGTGTGTCTTCTCTGTGCAATGAATGAAAAAATAGATGACGAACGAGAACTACTAGAAGGAGGAATAGAGGTTTGTATTTGTGTTCTAGATCCACGAATTTTTTCATCATATATAGCATAAATATCATAAAGAAGTTGTCTTACCTCATCTTTAGCAGATTCAGCATCTTGATTCATATTTTCAGCGTATGCATCAAGTAAAATTAGCACGCCATTTAATTTAACTCTAGGATCAAATACAGCAGCTAAGTTATGCATAGGACATATCCTGTCCCAATACTCATTCCATTTAGATTCCATTAGGTGAATAATAGGCATTAAAACATCATCATATCTATGTTCTGCAAATTTTTGACTAATTATATATGCTTGTTGTAAAAATGAACATGAAGTAGGGTAATAAATACCAGAAAGAACATTGGTAGCATTATAAAAACTAAGCAAAAAATCTTCCAAAATTTTTTCTTTATTCCAATCAGTTTCAGTCAATGTAAATCCTAATCCACGATCATTAATATATGCACTTAATAAATTTTTATATGGGTATGCATCATGTATCATGCTATATGTGGAGTTCCAACGAGTAATTACATCAAGTTTAAATTTTTTAAAACGTTTACCATGATTTATGCATAATTCCTTAAATTCTTGAAGTCTTGATCTAGAAGCATGAATAAAAGAAACTGCATTTCTAATTTTTGAAATCACATCTTGAATCATGCCCATGCCAGCTTGAACAGAAAGATTTAAGATATGACATGCACATCTAATATGCAGTAAATTTCCATCTAATATGGGATGCAATGAGTCTTTTAATAATACAACAGCAGAATTATTATTAGATGCATTATCAAAAGTAATAGACATAATTTTATCATTAATATTATATGAACATGCAGTTTGATAAATTATATTTGAAATTTGTTGCCCAGAATGTGGAAAATCAAAAGTACGAAAAGCAAGAATACGTTTATTTAATTGCCAATCATTATCAATATAATGAGCAGTAATGGCAATAAAACAATTACTACCTACAGATGCTGACCAAATATCAGAAGTTAATGAAATTTTTACATTTAAAGTAGAAAGTGTTTCAATTAAATTTTGTTTCATTGCTAAAAAATTGGTCATAGCTACTCTTCTAAATGTACGCCTACTAGTTCTTTTGTAAGCAGGTTGTAGGTTTAATTGAACATATTCTTCAAAATTAAAAGATTCACATAAACTAAAAGGTAATTCATCCTTAACTATCCATTTTACAAGTGCTTTTCTTTGATTTTCATGATTATATGCAAAATTACCTACAAGTAATCCCCCTTGTATATTAAGGCTACTTTGAGTTTGAGTATGAGAATCATGCATCCTATGACTCTCTTGATGTCTTTTAAATGCCCTGTTCCCCCACTACTACTACAACTATAAAGTTTGGCACATTTTTTACATTTAGCTTTCCAGACTCCCTCAACCATAACTCTATCAAATTCATTCCATACAGTACTAGTCCTCGTACGAGAAGAGGTTTGACCTTCACTCGGTTCACCAGTTCTAGAGGAACTAGGAACAGGGGGTTGGGGATTAGTTTCTTCTCCCTCAGAAACAGGAATGCCAAACTGACTTTCCTCAAAAGATGACATATCTATGATTAATTCAAAAAATAAAAACTAACCGCAAGGAGGAATTGAGTAGAGGGTCGGAGGGCAGAGGCAGAGCCGAGATTCCGAGCTTCCTCTTGTGCTCTCAACAGAAGCGACCTTCTCTTCTCAACAGGAACCTCCTCTTGTGTAGCACTTGAACAAACTAAAAATTAAATTGCTAGAAGAGCACTTTAGAGGAGAGAAATAATAGCAGTAGAGAAGGAGAGAATGAGAGGTTTGGTGTGGTGAGAATGAGGGAGGAATGGGCTATTTATAGAAGCCCAAAAATTTTTTTTCCCAAAATACGCCTCCATTCAGCCGTTATTGGACTGTTGGGAGGGGTAAAATCGACTTTTTCCCGAAAATAGCCGTTGGAAACGGCTATTTTCCCTCCCCCTCTCCAGACGGGCCGTCTGGAGCCGTTACGGGCCGTGCCAGGCACGGCCCGTTTAGAGACGTTGCGGGCCGTGCCTGGCACGGCCCGTTTGCGCCCGTTACGGGCCGTGCCTGGCACGGCCCGTGCCGTGCCGTGCCCGGCCCGGCCCACCAATAGAGGGGCCGGGGGCCGGGCCGGGCTGGCCTTCCGTGGCTCACGGGCCGTGCCAGGCACGGCCCGCTTAGAATTTGGGCCCGAGGGGCCTGGGCCGGGCCGGCCCGGCACGGCCCGTTGCCCAACTCTAGTGGCATGTAGGGATTCATGTGACTTTGTGCATCAGTGCAATATATGGACGTTGGTTAAGCAATGAATTGATGGGTATCCCCAATATTTCTGATTAAGATATACATACATACATACATACATACATACACACACACACACATATATATATATATATATATATATATATATATATATATATATATATATATATGATCCAAGAGGATTACTAGACTCGATGTGGACCACTTTAGCCACTACGAGTACAACTAGATAGGATCCAAGATCGAGATCCATCATATCTGAAAACGAAGTTGCAAACCAAACTTCCAGAGGATATAACTTGATCATACAACATCGGATTGAGATGATATTTTTTTTTAAAAAAAATCCAGCAATTTTTCGAGATCTATGCTGTGACACTGCGCCCTTTAGGGGACAACACCCCTAGCAATCGAGCCCAAATTCTATCATTTGGGGTCTCAAATGTGCTAGTCAAACCGAAAGTTTCTTTTTTGGATCAGACTTTGAACAGAATCAAGCAGAGCAACAGAAGGCAGAATTGATTTAGAAGCCGAGATCTATTTTTAAAATTTTTTTAACCTTTTCAAGCTTATTTCTATTAGTGATGTATATTTTAGAAAATGAAGTTCTATTAGAATTAGGAAAAAGAATTTGACCTGAATCTTGCAAGGGTGAATCTCATCATTATGATAGAGGTTGTGTATCTCAATTTTTTTTTTTTATCATCAATGAGTGAAAATGGGACTTAAACTCTACTTTCATAATTTTTTAATCTTTTTCTAATTTTTTTTTAGAGATTCGAGTTAAGAAAAATCTCCGTTCTCTCCGGATCGGATCAATCTCTCTCATATAACCTTCTGGCTATACTTGGAAGTAATAGGCTAATACAGCAATATTGTGGAGAGCATGGTCTTAATCAATTTTTGGATCTTTGATCATTTTCCAAAGTAAACAAGTCTCTACCTAATTATTATCCCCATCAACTTTCTTTGTAAAACCAGTTGACACCCCACAATCTTAAATCTTAACCTATTAAACCAGTAACTTGTCCTTGTGGAGAGGGAATGCAGATCCCCTCCATGCACTGGAAAAATGAATAATAAAACACTTAAATCCAAGGAAAACGACAGTAAGTGGATGGTCCTGTTATTGCAAGGCGAGTGGTGTCCACCAAGCGTCTGCTTGTGGTGGTGGGTGATGAGCACATAGCACCACTCTCTATGGGCAGCGTTTCGATGTCAACGTAGCCCAACGCGTGGGGACTTCTCCCACCTTAATCTACCTCACTACCTGTCAATGGGAATATGCTGCTTTTCTCTTGCATGAGAGAGATTTCCAGCCATGTAGAACCTTGGACTTTGGTCACAAGGTAGCAAAGAATTTTCTGGATAACTGGGAGCAGTGACTTTACTTACTCCCCCCCTCTCTCTCACACACACACTTATTCTTTTATTTTATTACTGATTCTTTTTTACAATTATTTTAGAAGAAGTTTTCTGGAAGAGTAACACAAACAGACACAAGAAGGTTTGTCCAACTTTGTCGAAAACTAGTTTGTCTTCAAGGAAAAAAGTTATAAAACTCATGAGACTCTTGAAATGCAGGTAACATAACATTATCTTGGAAAAAAAAAATGCACAAACACTGGCCTCTAGGCTCCAGAATATGATGATGGAGTGATCCAACATATATGGAGCTGCTCAAGAAGTGTTGCTACAAAAGCCAGAAAAATTTCTAGGCTGGAGGAAAACTTACAAAGCATTATGTTGGCGGCATAAACCACAACCCGTATGGATCTCCTTTATGTTAACACTGATTTTTTGTGTGGCAAGTAGTAATTTTGAGAAGCTCATGTAAATGGAGAGCTCTCAAATAGAAGAGAAGGAATCTAATTACTAGCACATAATTATGTTTATGCTTTGATCTTATTAAATGTGGTGCACAATTCATTGCTTGCCATATGACAATGATTTAAATTTCACATAAAGAAATTAATGGTTGAAATAATTATGATTGACCATGTTGTAGTGTAAGGGTTTTTTCTATCTTTATGATATTCTTTAGATTTTTTGAATAATTTACTAAGTGGCCTTTTGAAGAAAAAGAGTTTCTCTATTGTTTCATTTCATTAAGAAGGTGAGATCAAAACAAGTGTAGAGGAAAATATTCAGATTCATTCAATACCTTGGAAGCATAGAAGATCTTGAGCAAAGTTAGAAAAGAAGCCCACTCCAACTATGTTGACTCAGTGCTCTTAAGATGCTTTTGAATTGAGATAAAAAAAGCTCTATCGTTCTCATATTCATATCAACCCTACTTTCCATCCTATGGCTAGAGCCAACAAATCCATCCTTCCTTAGATTTTTCTTTGACCCTTGGGTTTCTCCAATTATGCCAACAAGATTTCAAAGAACTTGGTGCACCTTTGATCTCCTGCCTTAACCACTAGATGATCCAATTGGTTTTTTCCAATTATGCCAACCAGATTTCAAAGAACCTAGTGCACCTTTAATTTTCTGCCTTAACCACTAGATAATCCAATAAAAGGTGGCATCTTATTTTAAAACTTGAATTGCAAAACAATCTCTTAATGAAAGTGATAGCTAGGGGTGACAAAATGAATCAGATTCAAGTTTAGAGTCTTTAAGCATGTAATATGTCTTGACTAATTTAGTGGAGCGGATACCACTATGACCTAATCCATTTGAGACTTATCTATCAAAAATAACCCATTTAAGACCCATTTGCCCCATTAACCCATATAAGATTGTTTTAATTATTTTTATTTCAAGATAATTATTTGATGCAGGCTTGAAATCCCTTTTTTTCTGGCTATATGACCCTATAATTTGTTATACTAAATTTTATAAGAAATACATTAATGTAATAGACACCTCTAGGCATCCTCTCTTAGCTTTCTGTATTTAATTTGCTTAATAGATCATGACAAAACTCCTAAAAATGATACGTACTTCCACCCAAATCTTAGGCTGACCCAAGGTCACCACTATGTCAAATCCTAGGAAAATTCTCCTAAAACATCATATCTAACTTGGATTACTCCATAGAGCAGGCGCTTTTCAAATTGCGTGACAAAACAACAAATCTACAAGCAAAATTTTTTGACACTCGTCAAATTTAGATCTATTAATTACCTGTTTTGACCCTAGTCAAACTAGGTTAAACCAACTCCATTTGGGTCAAAATCTTGGTCAATTCTCTTCTACTTACCTACATTAAACTTGCAAAGTTTCAGCTCAATCTGAGCATCCTACCCACTTTTCCAATGGCCTAAAGTGGTGAATTGGAAGAGTTCCAGTACTCGATCAATTTTTGCCCTTAGTTTGGGAAACACCAAAAATGACTCACTTAAGCTTTAATCATTCTCATCATCTTAAACTTATATTGGATTTTAGATTAAGACACTTGAGAACTAATCCTAGCCCTTTATGACCTCAATCCTTGTGAATAGCCTAAAGCCAATTATAGCCTGACACTTGGAGAAATCTTAGCTAATTGGAAACTTGTCGAAAATGACTAACCCAAACCCTTAACTAACACCTACCCTGAACCATAAATAACCCATTAATTGAAAAATGGAGGCTTACCTTTAGAGCCCGAAGGGGACCTTTTAGCACATAGGAGCCCTCAAACATCTTCAAAGAGTTGAAAAGCTATTCTTTCCCTATCTTCAATTTACTTTTGCATTGCTTTACATTCTTACAAATTAATGTATGACCAAAACATTCCTTGCTTAACAAATGATTTCATTTTAGTTGCAATCAATTCTCCCATTGCCTATATTTGCTTTAGCCTTCTTTCCTTCACTTTTTAACTTCTTATATTTTTTGAACTTTCTTGGTATTTAGTCTGGCTTGCATGATCTATTTTTAGCTTAGATCCTTGAATATTTTGAGTCCCTATAATTGAACTACCTTCCAAAGAATCCTAGAACATACCCTAAGGGCTCGTTTGGTTCGCGGGAAGCATTTTCTCTCATGAGAATATGATTCATAGGAAGCAGATTCCTAGAAAGAGCATGCCTGGGAAAGTACTTTTGGCATGTTTGGTTAACCATGAAAAAATGGCAGATTTTCAGAGTGCTTATGCTTGGTTGACCATTCACTTTCCTGAAAAAGTTATGTGTAATTTCTATTATATCCTTAATAAAAATTAGGTCTTTAATGTTTCTTTAATGTTGAAGGGCTTTTTTGGAAAAAAATAAAGATAGAGTGATTTCCGCCTCATGGGAAAGTAACTTTCCCATGTTTTTCATGGGAAAGACTTTTACATGAAATGTGGGAATCATATTCCCATGGAAATATAACTTTTCAATCTCTCTCCTTTGAAAAACCAAACAAGGGGCATCTCATTACTTTTCCATTGACCATACTTTCCCCTCCGTCTTTTCCCGCGAACCAAACGAGCCCTAAATGTTGAGATAGCAAACTTGGCTATAGTTTTGACCCAAATTAAGCACAAGGATAGCATCTAAAGACCTACTTAGTAGGCATCCGTCCTCGAGTTTCTATATTAGGTGGCAGCTCTAGCCTTAATAAGAGATCTTGAGGCTATTCCTAGAGATTGCCTGTGTCCGTGGTAGCACTCTTTGCAGTTTTCAAACTCTATTTAATTCTACTAAGCTTATCTCTTTATTATACACCTTAAATTTTCTTAGTTTTTCTTAAAAATAGACTAGATGGTGGCTCTGAAAACTCTAACACTCTTATGCCAAATGTCCAGAGGGGTACACGGATCAATGGATGGAGAAATGCCCAAAAATCGTTAAGGATGAAGAAGAATTCACTAATGTATTAGCAATTATGTTATAATAAGATTGAAGCTGAATATGCACTCTTCACTATCATAAGACAAAACTCTAGACCACTCCAAGACTAATTAAAAGGAGGATACGAGGTGTTAGAATATTTACCATGCAATAGGTTTGGAAAGAGTTATACATATTAGATTCATCATGTAGAATATATAATATCTATATTTAGTTGTACCACCCAAAACAAGATTTAATAGCAGAAATATAGTTTAACTTGTTCTTTTCATCTTTTGCATTGGGTTCATGGCATACATGGAAAGCATATTTTCAAGTTTGATTGATTCTCTAAGCCTTGCCTTCTTATTTTCTCTAAAGATTTTTCATTTATGCATTATTTTCCTATGTGATCACACATAATTGTTTACCTTGTATGCACAATCAGAGGAAATAAAAAGGATCGAGAAATTAGGGAAATATTGATAACAGACAGGCACAACCATTCTTATTGTAGATTTAGGTCAGATTGACTAAACTAAGTAAATCAATTTGACCATTATTTTTTCATATATTTTTCTTTTCCCCCAAAAAAAATTGGGAGCTAGGATGTGAACCACTAGCCTATGATATTTAGATTTCTACAGGATTATCTCAATAAATTGGATGCTATAGTTTTTTCAAATAAAATCATGATGAATATGTAAAGTAGCACTTGGGCATGCGATATGTAGGACCAATATCTGTGGAACAGTCACAGACTGCCTGATTTGAAGCATCTCGGGCCGTACCGATGGTAGACTGAGACGGTTTTGGCACTGAAATCAAGATGTCTTCGCCGAAAGAGAAGAAAAAAGAGGAAGAGAGAGAGCGCGAGAGAGGGCGAGGAGGGAGAGGAAAGAAAAGAGAGGCCAGTTGGCGACCGGAGAGCCTTCGCGTGGAGGAGGCGAAGGCTGGGGAGACAGGGCCTAGAGGTGGAGCACCGCCTCTATGTCTCCCTAGCCTCCGCCTCCTCTGCACGGAGGCTCCCCGGCCTCCACCGGCCGGCCTCTCTTTTCCTTCCTCTTCTTCTTTCTCTCTCTCCCGCTCTCTCTCTCTCCCTCTCTTGTTCTTCCTCTTCCCCGTCTCTTTTACTGTGTCAGTATGGGCTCGGTACGACATGGTGCGGGCCCGTATCAACTTGTCCCGTCGGAAAACCGGTACGGTGTCCGATACCTATTCCGTTGGGTTGGGTTAAGGATATACTTCATTAGGCTAGTAAGTGAAACCAATTCAAATAGACTTGATACAATCCAAATCCAAATCATTTCTATTTACAGTTTTGATTAAAAGTTTGATTGATTTGAAATATGGATTACTTATGTTTATGCTGAAAAATAGTGAATAACTATTTTCTTCTCACCCTAGCACTCCTTCCTTTTTCCTTCTTTTTTGAAAAATTGACGAGATTAGAAAGCACCTCCCATTCAATTGGCCTAAATTAAATATTTGAAACTAATAGCCCAAACTCAAAACGTCATCTCTCATGGGGAAGGGGTGCACCGCTGGATTATAGCCCAATTTGCTGATTCTTAGTTCAAAGATTACTAATTTATTATATTAAATATAAGTTAGATAATTAAATTTATGATTATAGAATCAAAAATATTATTATGTGGATAGTAAATCAAATTAATATCATACTAATATGATCATATATTTTCGTTGGAAATTCATGAGTGATATATAAAATGAAATAGAGTTACAAATAAAATCAAATATTTAGATATGAATTAGATAGTTGTCTATCCATATTCTTTTTTTTTTGATAGATATATATATGAATATGAATATTAGTCTGATGCTCAAATTTCTATTTATATTCAGATAGATTCGGATATGCAAACTGATATGGACAGATATTATCCAATCTACTTTTATCATATTTTTTCGCTAGATTTTCTTTTTTATCTTTGCATTTCTCTTGTGCCCTAAAGCCAACTCATCAAGATTGACCGATGATATGTCATCAAGTTATAAAGACAACTTTGTCCCACCTTCCTCTACCCTAAATCTAGCTTCCCAACCAAAGATACAAAGATCCATCGAAGTAACTTGCATAACTTACCCATTGAAGTTGGCTATACTTTGTGGCAAATCAACTCAAAATTTTGCTTCCTTCCAACTCATTTCATGGAGCTTGATGACTATTCAAATATTTCAAACTTGATTAGAATTTAACGTACAGCAAGAGATAAAGATCAAGTCCACGTTAGACGAATGATAGCAGTCTCTCTTGGGTGAATGGTTAGGCCAAAACTTGCGCGGTCCAAAGATGAAGCAAGCGACGGGGTCTCCAGATCGAAGGATTCCACGTGGACTCCAGTCCAAAAACTACGGCCGTGGCCGTCCAGAGACTCCAAATCGAAAGCCGCACCACTTCCTTTCTGTCAACTTACCATTTTAGACTCAGGTTGGATGTACTCAAAGCTGCAAATGGATCGGATTGACTCGCTTAGATCCCACCCAATCCATTTTGAAAGATTTGTGGAGCTAGATCGAATTCTAAAATTGGATCTGTTCTATTTTTTGGATCGGATCTGAACCAACTTGACCCACTTAGACCCGACATGACTTGCTTAAACCCAACCTGACTCGTTTAGACTCGACCAAGACACACTTGGGCCCGACTCGACCCATTTTGGAGGACCCATGGGGTGGGGTCGGATTTTAAAATTGGACTCGTCACATTTTTTGGGTCAGATCTGAATTAACTGAATTCAGACTCGACTCGCCCAACCCATTTGAATTTTGAATAATTTTGGATTTCCAATCCTACGACTCGCCCCAATTTGATCCAAATCTGTAAAATTCTTTAGGCCCGTAGGCCGCTGGTTCTATATACACCCCCCCTATTGCTCAGGACACCCCCCAAAAATTAAAAAAAAATTAAATACTCTCTACACCCCCCCATTTGCTAAGGACACCCCTAAAAAATTAAAAATTCCTAAATTACCCCCCACCCTTCCCACCCCCTCACCTAAATTGCTCTCTACACCCCCCAAACCCCCCCCCACCCCGCTCTTCCCCTCCAAAACACCCGCCGGCTTCTCCCTTCCGCCCAAAAAACCTCGCCTCAAGCACCTCCCCGGCCATCTCCCGAGCAACGAGCACCTCGCCAGCGGAGGAGGAGGGGGGAGGCGGAGGAGGAGGACGGGGAGGCGGGGGGAGGCGGAGGGGGAGGTGGGGGATGGGGAGGAGGAGGAAGGAGGACGGGGAGGTGGGGGAAGAGGAGTGAGAGGAGGTGGCGGAGGAGGAGGACGGGGAGGTGGAGGGGAGGTGGAGGGGGAGGTGGAGGGGGAGGACGGGGAGGTGGAGGGGAGGACGGGGAGGTGGGGGATGGGGAGGAGGGGGAAGGAGGACGGGGAGGTGGGGGATGGGGAGGAGGAGGAAGCGGGCGCAGGGGGGAGGGGGGGAGGAAGACGAGGCGGAGGGGTGATGGGGGAGGCGGAGGAGGAGGAGGAGGAGGCGGAGGAGGAGGACGGGGAGGTGGGGGATGGGGAGGAGGAGGAGGAGGGGGAGGGGTGATGGGGGAGGCGGGGAATCAGGAGGGGTAGGAGGGGGGAGGCGGAGGAGGAGGACGGGGAGGTGGGGGATGGGGAGGAGGAGGAAGCGGGCGCAGGGGGGAGGGGGGGGAGGAAGAGGAGGAGGAGGGGTGATGGGGGAGGCGGAGGAGGAGGAGGAGGAGGCGGCAGTGAGGAGGAGGGGGAGGGGAGGAGGCGGCAGTGAGGCGGAGGAGGAGGAGGAGGAGGCGGCAGTGAGGAGGAAGGGGGGGTGTACTGAGAAAATTTCAAGGGCAATATGGTAATTACACTAAAGGTTAGTTTGGGTATTTTTTTTTGGTTTTTGGGGGGTGTCCTTAGCAATAGGGGGGGTGTATATAGAACCACCCGCCGCATAATTAGAAACCAAACAACTGAACTTACTATCTTAGTCTTACACCCTTACTAGATAAGGCAGTGATCCGGCTCGGCCTAGAGTTAGGGCTTAAGGCCTGACCAGAGCTTCGGCCCGATCTGAGATTCTTATCACTAATTCACTATCAGTCATTCACTCTATTAGTGAGTTCTGAAATCGACCCAACCATAATGAGGATGATGCTCATGTAATTAGCCACTGTTCGTTTGTAAAACAGTGCTAGCAGCTCTTATTTTTCTGTTTTCATTATGGGGCTTTCCCCACTATTTTGCCGGTATTGTTCGATCTTGTGATGCCTAATAGAGAGGGGGATTAGGTCCATCATGGCTTATACCATGTGGTTATTATGAAAAGCAAGAAATGAGAGGTTGTTTCAAGCAAGCCTGTTAACCTATTGATGGGAAGGTTGCTATGTGCTCATGGGAAAAGGCTTGCAACCGCTACAGTCTCATATGCAGAGCTAGTAGCTGCTGGGCAAGTCTTGGCACAACCATACTTCAATTTCAAGCACAACTAGTTTAGCTTGAAGGGTATTTACCTATAGTTATTAGTTGTGGATTAATCCTCCATTCACTTGCAGGTATGCTACTCACCTATTGATGCTTGATATCATCCATCGGTAGCATGTTTTATTTGCTGTTTAGACTATCAACATCTATCGCAAAGGAAACCAAGTGGCCGGCTAGATCACAGGCCATGCATTGCAGGGTGACATCCACTTTGAAAATTAGCCTCAGTTCCATTTGACGTGGGCTGACTTTCCTAAGACTATACTGAACCCGAACCAAACCCAACCCAGATCTAAATTTTTTGGGTTGGGTTCGGGTTATACATAGACATGACCTAATCTGAATGATCCGTTGGGTCAAAAATTATAGCTGTGGACCCGAACTGACCGGATCTTCTATTAGGTTGGGTTTGGGTCCAAAATTAGGACCTCAATAAGAAATCGAGTTGGGTTGGGGTCACTCAAGACTTGATATGACCCGACGCATTTGCACCCCTAGATGGACTTCGTCAATTTGGCATGTGATGCTGCCCATACTCGTTCACAAGACCGTGACCAACGCACCCGTATCCATATCCCTTAACCAACGCTTAACATCTTATCTTACTAGCAACTGCCTAAACCAATCTTTTCTTTCTCATAAGCGATCATCTGTTATGGTCCTTAATTTTTTCGAAAAAAGTTATAGCATCTATTATTAACTATTATAACGAAGGAAATAATGAATGTTAGTTATGAAATAACATTGTTATTTATACTTATCTATGTACGTGTGCATATATATATATGTATGTATGTATGTATATATGTACATACATATATATACATGTATATATATGGATACACACACACACACACACACACACATATACATATACATATACATATATATATATATATATATATATATATATATATATATATATATATATATATATATATATATATATATATATATATATTGTCACGCCCTAGACCTGAGATCGCGAGCCGGGGTCGTGGCAACCGCTGTACACTCATAAAGAACTCTTCCCACGAGCATGCAAGGCATCTCATCATGATAACATAATTAGGCAATGGAAATAATTTAAATAATAACATTCAAGTTCTCATTAAATAACAAAATTAAAAGTCTTACAAAACCATAATATCTCAAAATCTTGCATCAACTCTAAAAAAATATAGTTTAAATAAAGATGTCAAAATCTTGTCTCTAATCACTCTTTCATGATAAATCTCCGAGTCAAACTAATTCTTCAAATATGTAAAATTAGAAGAAATTGTATAATGAGGTAGACAATCCAGTAAGTAATGAACATTTTAGCTAGATAAATCAGACTATAAATTAAATAATCATGTACAGAAAATAAGCATATGAATTTTATCAATTTAAAGACAAATCCAGATATGCAGCGTTATCGAAACATTACTCATGCCAAATTTAATTTTTCTTAAAATTTAAATGTCGTTTATGAATTAATTTTTTTCAAATCATCAAATTCAATTCAACAATCCAGAACTATGATCACATCAAAATGCCACCACATAACCCCTAATGGTAGAGTATCAAAATGCTAATGTACAATCTCCACTGGTAGGGTATCGAAATGCTAACGTACAGCTCCCACTAGCAAGGTATCGAAGTGCCAATGTACAATTCTTATTGACAATGTATCAAAACATAGTTTGGCTATGAGTCTAAGTCCATTTCGAAACAAAACTCGTTTTTTCATATTCAGTGTTCCAAATCATAAGATATATAACATTATACGACATCGAAATCAATCGAACATAATCCATATTAAAATCAATGCATTCAATTAAGAATCATATAATATTCTAGAAAGAGGCATATACAACAATAAAACACCATGCTTTAAGTTCATAAATCAAGAATAATTTGACTCAAAAAATATTTATAAATTGTTGATAAATCTAGAAAAAGGATTACATTTCTTACCTTGCAAATGCAATCTAACTAATAGATCCAATTAACCCCGAAAATTCTTCTTAGAGCCTAAAATTCCAAAATATACTTTTTATTAGAATTTCATCATAATATTTAAAAATAAAAATTCTAAATTCCAACACCCTCACAAGGCTGACTAAGCAGGAGAGCCTGACATCCATATCGGTCCAATCAAGGTGATTTCATCGAATCATGATCGAACTAGGGCGCAAATGCTTCAATAGAGATCGGAGGTGATCAAATCTAACAGTATTTGGCAGTGGCTAGGATGGGGGCTAACACGCCGCCCGATGATCCTAGATCAAGATCCTTCACCAGGGTTAATTCAAAATCACTGTGAAGAATCTCTGCTGGATCCAACTACCCTAGAGAGAGTAGAAAGAAGAGGTCAAGATAGAGAGAGAAAGTCCAGTAGAGAGAGAGAAAATCCAACAAGAAAGAGAATCTAGTCTGAATTCAATTAGATGTTTGGCTTTGGTTGTCAATGCACAGTCAACCTAGATCAATTAACCTGTCTGGCCATAAATGAAGAAAGAGAAACTTTGTAGAGAGAGAAATAAGAGAGAGATTGGAAAGAGAGAGAAAGGAGAGAGGAAGAGGGAATAAAGTCTCTCTTTAGCCAAAGGAAGAAGAAGGGAGATGGAGAGGGTGGTTGTGGTGGTGTCTCAAGTCAAGGGACTCACCGCTGCCCATTATAGATGGAGATCGATGGTAGCCGATGGCAACAGGCAGCGGTGACCGGTGGCATCAAATCAAAATAGGAGTTTCAACCCCCTTAAATTACGAAATCGAGGCATCCCGATGGTTGGAACTCTGGCCAAGGCCATAAGCCAACATGGAGAGCCGGAGGGGGACCCCGACGACAAGTGCCGACGACGAAATAAGCCAAAATCAAGAGAAAAAGTGATCGTTCCACCAAAATAGGGAAAACAGGGCATCACCTTTTCCACCAAAAATCCAGCGATCATCGGCCTAATCGGGGCTCTCAACGACCCTGGAAGAAAAAGAGAAAGATCGAGTAGCTCAAGGGAGTCTAGGTCCTTACCTGGTTTCCGACGATGGTTGGCCACGGCAACAACGTTGACACGGTCGATAGCCGCAGAAGAAATTGAAGAGGAATTCGGCGACAGTCGGGTTCTCTGGTGAAGTGGAAGAGGGTTGCGGGGGAAGGGCGGAGCTCTAAATAGAGCTCGGCCGTAACCGAAATCTGACCTGGAGTTGAATTTTGTCCGACTATCTCGAGGAGGAAGAAGACTCCCATCGGGAGTCCTCTTCTCTCCAGGCACGTGCCAAATTTTTTTTTATTTTTTTTGTTGGGCCAAAGTGACTGCGTCGGTCAAGTGGACTGGGCCTTGCCTTCACATCTCCTCGGCCTCCGCCTCCTCCGTGTGGAGGCTTTCCAGCCTTCATTGGCTGGCCTCTCTTTTCCTTCTTTTCTTTTTCCCTCCCTCCCTCCCTCTCTCTTTTCCTCTCTCGTTCTTTCTCTTCCCCATCTCTTATACTATATCGGTACGGGCCTGACACGGCACTGTGCGGCCCGTACCAACTCGTCCCGCCGGGCAACCGGTACGGTGCTCAGTATGGTTCCGCCGATGCTGTGTAGAACTATTTGAATAAGCTGGGTTGGGTTAAGGATATACTTCATTAGGCTAGCAAGTGAAACTAATTCAAATAGGCTTGATACAATCCAAATCCAAATCATTCCTATCTATAGTTTCAATTAAAAGATTGATTGATTTGAAATATGGATTACTTATGTTGATGCTTGAAAATAGTGAATAACTATTTTTTTGCTTACCCTAACACTCTTTTCTTTTTCCTTCTTTTTTTAAAAAAATGATGAGATTAGAAAGCACCTCCCATTCAAATGGCCTAAATTAAATACTTGGAACTAATAGCCTAAACTCAAAACCTCTATCTCCCATGGGGAAGAGGTGCACCACAGGACTATAGATAATTTGCTGATTCTTAGTTCAAAGATCACTAATTTTTTTACATTAGATATGAGTTAGATAATTAAATTTTACGATCATAGAATCAAAAATATTACTAAGTGGATAGTTAATCAAATTAATAGCATATTAATATAGTTATATATTTTCGTTGGAAATTTATGAGTGCTATATAAAATTAAATAGGATTACAAATAAAATCGAATATTCAGATATGGATTAGATAGTTCTCTATCTATATCCATATCATTTTTTTTTAACGGATACAAATATGAATAATATTATCAGTCTTTGCCCAAATTTCTATCTATATCCGGATAAATTCGGATATGAAAATCGATATGGACGGATATTATCCAGTCCACTTTCACCACATTTTTTTGCTAGATTTCTTTTTCATCTTGGCATTTCGCTTGTGACCTATGCTACGTTACTAAAGCCATCTCATCAAGATTGACCCCAACTCCCCAAGCTAAGTCATCAAGTGCTCGCTCAGAGTGATTTTTTCAAATCAAGCCATCATATAAAGACAACTTCGTCCCACCTTCCTCTACACTAAATCTTGCCGTCCTAACCAAAGATACCAGGATCCATCGAACTTGCAGACCTTACCCATTGAAGTTTCCCTACGACTTGGAGGTCGGCTATACTTTGTGGCAAAGCCATGTCGACTAAAAATTCTGCTTCCCTCCCACTCATTTCATGGAACTTGATGACTATTCAAATATTCCAAACTTGATTAGAATTTAACGTACAGCAAGAGATAAAGATCAAGTCCAAGTTAGACGAATGATAGTAGTCTCTCTTGGGTGAATGGTTAGGCCAAAGCTTGCGCGGTCCAAAGATGAAGCAAGCGACGAGGTCTCAAGACTCACAGTCCAAAAACTACGGCCATGGCCGTCCAGAGACTCCAAATCCTGAGCCGCACCTCTTCGTTTGTGCCAACCTTATCATTGAAGACTCCAAGTTGGACGGACTTCGTCAATTCGGCGTCCAAAAACTACGGCCATGGCCGTCCAGAGACTCCAAATCCAGAGCCGCACCGCTTCGTTTTTGCCAGCTTTATCATTGAAGACTCCCAGCCGGATGGACTTCGTCCTTTCGGCGTGTGATGTACTCGTTTCCTAGACCGTGACCAACGCACCCCTATCCATATCCCTTAACCGACGCATCACATCTTATCTTCCGAGCAACCGCCCAATCCGATCTTTTCTCTCTCACAAGAGATCATCTGCTATGGTCTTTAATTTTTTTGAAAAGAGTTATAACATCTATTATTAATTATTATAACGAAGGAACCAGACAATATGTGGCAAGAGAGCTCGGTGTTCCCTCTTCATGTGGCTCCCACGTGGGCACTGGGTGCCTCACGTGCTCCGCATTGGTGGGGACGTGACATTTAGTATAAGACTCGTTCCAGAGCCTGAACATATGAGGCGGATGTCTCTAAATCCTGCAAATGCGTTTTGGGTGGAAAACAAAACCGGAAGGGGTCTGAGCAGCGCGTGTGCGTGCAGGCCCAAGAATCGAGCAATATCTGGTTGGAGAGCCCCGTGTTCCCCCCTCATGTAGCTCCCACATGGGCACTGGGTGTCTCATGTGCCCCGCGTTGGTGGGGGCGTGACAAAAATAATGAATGTTAATTATGAAATCACATTGTTATTTATACTTATCTATATATATATATATATGTGCGCCATCCATATATATATATATATATATATATATATATATATATATATATATATATATATATATATATATATATATATATATATAAGAACAAAGTTGTAGTTTATTGTCTAAATAGGAGGGGATCTAGTAAGGATTATTTTCCTACTATATAATGGGTTTTATCCAAATGCTTTTATACATGTCTAGCATATTGAAAGCATTTTTGTTATAGAAAATCCTTGATTGTGATAGATGATGTTAATCTTTTCTAGTTTGTAGTAACTACTTGTATTGCCTTTTTTTTTTCCCAATAAATTTTACGTAGGATCTTACCTCTCTTTTCTAATATCAACTACAATAATAATAAAAAATATGATGATGGTGGTGGTGATGAAACAAAAACCGTTAAAGCCATTTTTAGTTGTTTTCTTATAACACTTGAATTATTATTTTAACTTAGTCTCCAAATGCAGTTTTACTCATGCCGACACTTCCATGTGATTGATACTCTCTGAAACCATATTCTTTAGTTAATAGCTGTCATTTTCCCAATCAAACTTTCACTATATTTTTTATGAATCAAGTAGTGCATAGAAGATTGATAGAGAGCTCACTTATGTCACTGTTGGTGCTTGACATTATAATTTTTTTTTATACATAAGAAGGACCATAAAAAGCTCCAACATTTCATAATATAATAAGAGGCTTTAAAAGGATAACATATATAATAATGATAATTAAAAATAACAAATCTAAATAATGACGATGATGACAAGATAAGTAGCTAAATAATCACTACTGTTCAAAAGTTTATACTAATGCAACAAATTGCTTCAGTGGATGTCCCTGTAGAAAGCCAGCAATAGGGACGCTTTGGTCCATAGAAACAGACACAGCCAAAGGCCAATATCATAATAATTTTATACACTTGGGCTTCGGAACATGGCAGGAAAGAGCTGACGCTGCCCCCTTGACATTACCACCCCACGGCTTCAAATCTCCCTCCGCGTCTCCAATTCCTTGGTATAAAAGGAGAGGGAGAGAATCGAGTCCCCCACAACACCACCACCACCTTTTCCCCACTAAGTTCCCACCTTCTATTCCACCTCTATTCCCTCTATTCCACCTACTTACCCAAAAGCCAGCCAGCCTTTCCAAACTCCTAAACTTTATTGGACTCTTTTCCAGGGGAGTTACGAGTTAAGAAAGAGGATAAAAGGAGTATATTTATGGAATCCTAGACCCCTTAAAAGGGGTTGGAATTTGGAGGAAAGTATAAGAGGTAGGAGTTATTCACGTTATTTTAATATTTGGGGTGGTGGTGATATCCGGCTGGATAAGAGGCCAAGAGACCTTTTAGCAGGGGAGATCGGAGGAGGCCCTATCTTGTAAACGGCTATAATAAGGCGGTTTGAGAGAGAGAGAGAGAGAGAGAGGATATAGCGGAGGGGAAAAATAAAAAGGGCAATAGACGCGGAGGGTGAAGAGAAAAGGGGAAAAGAAAGAGAGATTAGAAAACAAAACGATAAATATATAGTGTAGAGAGAGACGGAGGGAGAGGGAGGGAGGAGAGAAGCCGGAGATCGCCGCCGGGCGGGCTGATCGGAGGATCAACTGGGCTTCCGGCAAGCAGCCGCGTCGCTGGGTGTTCTGATCCGGCGCCGGGGATCGCTGCCGGGGGAATTAGCGGCGGGATTTCGAGGAGAAAGCCGCTCGATTGAGAGGGATTTGAAGCGGAAGAGGAGGAATCTTGGGAAAGTTTGGATTTTGATCCGTCCATCATGCCGGAAGGAGGGTACTACAGCTCCAAGAAGACGGACGACATCTGCGAA
Source organism: Phoenix dactylifera (assembly GCF_009389715.1). NCBI lineage: Eukaryota > Viridiplantae > Streptophyta > Magnoliopsida > Arecales > Arecaceae > Phoenix > Phoenix dactylifera. The sequence goes on from NC_052405.1 coordinate 17,785,446, forward strand.
GATATCTGCGGCGAGGTAATCTTCGATTTATTTTTTTTTCTTACTTTTTTGGGATTATAGATCTATTCGTGGTTAATTCTTTTAGGGAGTGGCTGGTTTGAATTCTATCGGTTTGTGTGTTATTTATTTCATTTCTCCTCTGAATCCCTGTAATGTTGGATTCTCTTCTGTAAATTTCTCCTCTGAATCCCTGTAAAGTTGGATTCTCTTCATTAAAATTCCGATTTTTTTATGCTTTAATGGTGTTTGTCCCCTTTCATTGTTTCATTCTGGTCGGGGCTTTGCCTATCAGTTTCCGTGGAAAAAAAAGGTTTTGTCCCTTCTTTTCTGGGTTTATTTCGGGGATTTTAAATTTAAAAAGAATGGATTCAAAAGTTATGATTTTGGGGAATCTATGTCAAGATAATACCTTTTTTTTCCTATTTGCGTGCTATTTTCCAGGCATCGGGAAGCTCTTTTTGTTGCCTAATTTTTATTTTTGGGGCATCTGGATTCGTAGCGTCTTAATTTAGTTGTGATTTTGAAACCAAAACGGTTATATGGATAGAGAGTTGCTGTCCACCAAAAAAAGAAAAAAGTTACGAATATGCTGTGGTGCTTGTTCAATCACTTTGGTGATGATAAATATAGATTGACTCCAATTATATCTAAATTTGCAGCAGAACTCAAGAGCAGCTTTGAGCATGTCAAGGCTCCGATGTGCCCTCCGTGGCTTCGATTTGAAGGCATTGTTGCTTCTCTTTGTGGGTGTTCCAATTCTTATCTTCATCATCTATGTACATGGCCAGAAGATCTCCTACTTTCTGAGGCCCCTGTGGGAATCTCCCCCTAAACCCTTCAATACTATTCCTCACTACTACCATGAGAATGTCTCCATGGAGAACCTTTGCAAGTTCCATGGATGGGGGGTTCGGGAAAAGCCAAGGCGTGTCTTTGATGCGGTGCTGTTTAGTAATGAACTTGATATTCTTGAAATTCGATGGCACGAGTTGAGTCCGTATGTTTCAGAGTTTGTTCTACTTGAGTCGAATTCTACATTCACTGGCTTGAAGAAGCCCCTCTACTTTGAAAAAAACCGGCACCGCTTCAAGTTTGCTGAGTCCAGGCTAACATATGGGACTGTTGGAGGGAGATTTGTGAAGGGAGAAAACCCTTTCGTGGAGGAGTCTTACCAGCGAGTGGCATTGGATCAGCTTATCAGGATAGCGCGCATTACTGACGATGACTTATTGATCATGTCTGATGTTGATGAGATCCCAAGCGGCCACACAATCAACCTTTTGAGGTGGTGTGATGATATTCCTGAGAAACTCCATCTCCAGCTTCGGAACTATCTATACTCATTTGAGTTCTACCTTGATGACAAAAGCTGGAGGGCTTCGGTTCACAGGTATCGAGCTGGGAAGACCAGATACGCTCATTTCCGCCAGACTGATGACCTATTGGCCGATTCAGGGTGGCACTGCAGCTTCTGCTTCCGCCACATCAGCGAGTTTATATTCAAAATGAAAGCATACAGCCATGTGGATCGTGTGAGATTCCCATATTACCTAAATCCATCAAGGATTCAGGATGTGATATGCCGAGGAGCAGACCTATTTGATATGCTTCCGGAGGAGTACACGTTCCAGGAAATCATTGCCAAGTTGGGTCCGATACCAAGTTCATATTCTGCTGTCAATCTTCCAGGACACTTACTTCGGAATGTTGACCAGTACAGATATCTCCTGCCAGGAAACTGTAAGCGCGAGAGTGGCTAAGTTTTGTCGGCGGCATTATAGGTTGCTTGCAAATGCTACAGAGAAGGTACACTTCAAAAATTGATCTGTGGCTTTATATTGGGGATAAGTATCTCACTTAGTTGGATAATTCTTCTATGGAAATGGGCAAATATGGGTTGACCTTTGTGTTAATATGTGCAATAGTTTGAAGGCTTATAGCATCAACACATGCTTCCCTGGAGCCCATTTATTTGCGAAAGGAGCTCAGTGGATTGTAACTACATCAGAGATTATTCATCTCTTCTTCCCTTCTCGGTATGCGATATCACATAGGTGGTTGTAGAGTGCAAATTGAGTGAAGTTTTCAAACTCTCACATTCTGGGAATTTGTTTTCTTCTAGAACTAATTTATTCGTGTATTCTTCATCCAACCTGCCTTGATGTTCTATTGACTTTGAGTTTGTACCACCTGATTTATTTAAGCTCTCCATATGGTGACAGTTCTGATTAAATGATGGGATACACTTTTTAGCAGTCCAATTATAATTATTGTTATGATTACTGCTATTACAATTCAAACAATGGTTACTGCCCATATATGAGGAAATGCATCAGTAAAATTTAAGGAATCTGGGGAAAAGAAATTAATGATCTATTTGGAATCTATGCTGGAGAGTCTTTGTGACTTCAATGAACTTTAGCATTTCATGCAACTTTATGGATGATTTGCATATAAAATAGGACATGAAATAATTGAGGCTTACATCTATGTGCAAGGGTCAGAAAGCACATCAAGGTACACCACAAGGAAATTGTGCTATTATCTTGATACCATTTTATTAAAACCTTTTTCTCTGTAGAATTACATTTTTGTCTTTTGCAATAAGATTTTGTTTGCAATGAGTCATGGAATAGAGGACTGGTCGCCTCTCTTCTTTGTAGAAAAGATTTAGTGATGACTCACTTTTTTCCTTACTAGCGGTCACCTTTGTTGACATTATCCTTTCAGGCATCTCAATAGCCCACAGGCTTGTGCTGCCAGTAACCGGAATTTTGGTTGAATAATTCGCATTATCTTTCCTTGGCTTTCCTGGTATTCATCATTTTGATGGGATTTTCAAAGGCTGCATTGAAGGGCATTATCTGGTCAGATTTCTATAGGTTGCATTACAGCATGTAAGTTGCGACCATGGAATGCTGTATCGGCCCAAACCGGATGGTATGGGGCATACCGTACCATACCGGTTCGATACCGGTATTCGGTACGGATGGTGTATCAACACTCAGTATGCTAAAAAAATTCTGTACCGTACCATACCGATACTGTGTTAATGTGGCATCGGTATGGGGTCCGGTACCGAGACGGCGAACCTTAGTTTAGACCCATTAAAGTAATTATAATTGTAGCCAACGAGCCTTGCCTATATTTGTTGTCAGTTTGTATGGATCATTGGTTCATACTAAGGTCTGAATTTTCTTTCAGAACTTGCCACACCCTTTCTTTAAGTCTTCATTCAGGTTCTGTTAGGTCTTCTTTTTACTAATTTTTCTAAGTGAATCAGAGCCCTTTCTCCTTGTTAGGGCCTTCCTAGATTTCACAGCATCATAATGCATCTATTTTTGGTTTAGCAGATAAATACTGACAACACAGATGTAGTAAACTATAAACATATGCATTAAAGTCTCAGTTTTAGCATATGCTAATTGCAATGTGGAAGCCAGAGCGACAGTCAATTCATCCAAAAGGTCGAATCAGTTCAAAGATAAAAATAAGTTGGACCAAGTAAGTTTTGCTGAACTTATGCCAACTTTATGTTCAATTTAGTAGTCTCTAGTTTCTAAGACACATATTTGTGGACATCTGATCAAACCTCGGGGTAAATTTCCAAATGAGGTTTTTTAAATCCGGAAGCTCTCAGGGGCTGTATGGAAAGACTTCAGCCGATGAATTGAGATATCTAGTTTCCTACTGAAAGATCATTTTTATGAAGAAATAGGAGAAAGATTTGATGGGGGAGGCTGAAGGCAGGAAAAGAATTTCTCATACCTTAAATTTATGATTTTCTAAATTCTCTCTTCCTTTAGTTCCTAATATCAACAATGAGCTGCAGAGATAGGGATGTCAACTCTCATTTAGAAACTAAGAGAGATAATTCCATAGCTGCTGAGTCCTGACTCTCCTCAGTCCTGACTCTCCTCTTTGAGTAATTCTTATGGTTGTATATTGGAAACATTGAATTGAATTGTTGGTTCATCATGCGGAAACAGTTAGGATGATTACAGAATGGCGATTAGATTGATTTTTTTTTTTTTCAAGGAGTGTCAGGTACTCTTCACAAATGGGTGGCATGTTTCTCGTAGAACTCATAAAACTGGGTTGATGATCACAGTATAGTGATTATATCCATCTAATGTTTTCGTGTTTGTTAATATCTTCTTTCATTTTCACGAACGATATTACATTGCAGAAGCAGAGTTAAAGAAAGGATGATTAAAGTAATTGCAAATCTCTGTTCTATCTAGTGATGCTTTTGGGTGTGCTATGGATGCTCTGATTTGCTATCTTTGCAAATCATACTTGGAACAGCCAAACGACAAGTTGTCCATTAGAATAGAATTTGATGGCAATAAACATCTTTCTGTTTTGTTTGTTTTTTCTATTTCCTTTTTTTGGTTTTTGTGAGCATGTGGTGGTTGTTATTACTTTCAGAACTTTTTAGTGGGTTGAACTTTGAGGGAGTATATCTCTGGAGAATGCTTGGCATAAGAGCTTGTTTTTTTTCACTGATCTGTTTGTGAGCATGGAGGGTTTTTAACAAGTTTAGAGCCTGCTTTAAATCATTGACCTCTTCTGGACTGAAACCATTCTTGTGTTCCTCAAGCTTAAATGCAAGCAGTCATCTTTATAGAGTCATCATGGTTTATTCCTGCCATATTGCCAACAGATTGCGGCTACTCTCATCAATTCAGAAAAAATAACTTCGGGTTTTTGTCATTAGAATTAGAGAAATTAGTCCTCACCTTGGTTGCTTAAGTTCCATTTGTCTCTGAATTAGCCTGCATGAGTTCTGTAATTTAAGGAGAAACTGCATGTTATGCAACTTGTATGTGTATCAAAATGGAATGGATTTCCTCTGAATAAGGTTCATTAAGAGATACTTTTATATGCCCGAAGACTAGATCTAATGATCCAATTTATTCCTTTTTTAAAGAAATGGTAGCTTGTTATTTATTGGGACACTTACTATTACTGCAAAAAAAAAAGGGATAGCTACTGCTGCTGCTAGTTGTGAGAATGGGGCTTCAATTTTGTAAGGTTTTGAGTGGCCCGAACAGAATGAAATGAGCTCGCCAGCCTCACACAGATGAGACGGGCTAACATTGGCACTGTCATTACAGGAGAGAGTTGCCCTTGTAAAAAGTTATAGTAGTGCTTTCTGCGCGGGTGCGTGGGAAGCACTTCATTCTTCAATTTATTCCCCCCTATGAGGGGGGTAACTCCGGAGTGAAAGAGGTAACTACGTTACTTTTCTTTCTTTTCTTTTTTTTTTTTGATAGAGAGAGTAGAATTCCTTTTCATGGCAGCTTCAATCAAAATGAGGGCTAAAGATGCCTGATCCTGAGTTTCTCTGCAAGAAGAATTAGACTAAAGAATCGATCTGATTTGTTATCTTTGCAAAGCTATAGTCACAATTTTCTAGTAAACACATAACTTTTAAATTGATCTGATTGGCAGTGGCATGCTCTCTTTATTAAGAGAGCAGGTCAAGGCATGGACATATCATCAGAGCGAGAGTCAGATGCCAATGGTAAAAAGTGTTCCACAAAATGGTGGATGCCCCACCTTTCACTTTCTTGCTTTCTTGGTGGCATTGGCCAAACAAAAGTGTCTTAGAAAGCTCAAGCATGCGCTGAGAAAGCAGAGAAGCTAGTACTGGAATTTCCTGTTTCCCCCTCTTCCGCCAGTGACAAGATACCTGGTTTCTTTCTGGTTGATACGTGTGGTGTAGTGTGATAACTGGTGCTGTCTGTCCTATGCCTTTCCCTGGAAGATCATTTTCTTGGTCTTGATCTAGTAATGTCTGAAGAACAACCAGGAACATTTGAAACAGGGTATGGGGACTGTGCTCACACCATTTGTTTAATCCTTGTCATTTGATTGCCCATTGTGTTAGATAAGAAATGTGCTTGCTGGGATGAGGGTAGCATAAGTCACTTGCAATGATCAGCCTTTATTCCAAGCTTTCTAGCATCAAAAGATGTTTTGGTGAGTTTTCATGATAACCCCCCTGACAATCACTTCTATTTCTTCTTTTTATTTTTAGAACAAAATCACAGAAATTGAGACAAAAAATATATTTTATACAATTATTTATATTTCTATTTTTCAAAATTATTTTTATTATTTCTAGAAAAGGAAAGTAAAAAATGTTTATTGTTATGCTTTTTTAAAACTAGAAACTTGTATCTTTTGCCACCACCATTTCCGCTTTTGTTGTCATCATTGCATTTGTTGTCACCATCTTTCCGCCACCACTATCACCACTACCATTGCTGCAAATCGCTTTCACCATTATCATCGACGCCACCGTCACCACTGTCAAAATTGCTGCAGTTGCCACTTCTACCACTTTCGCCGTATATCAAATGCTAGCATGATCATTGCCACTACCTCTGCTACGCAACCATCACCATTATAGCTGCCACCGCTATATTGTCAATGCCCTACCACCACTATTACTTCCGCGAAACAGCCATTTGCTGCCACTGCATTGATAGCACTCTCATTGCTACCATTGCCATCTCTATTATCTTCACCACCACTATCACTATTTTTGGCCATCATCATATTTATATTTTTAAAAATAATTAACTATATCTATAATATTTATATTTTAAATAAATAAATAAAATTTTATTTTTATCTTTGAAAATAAAAAAAGTGAAAGTGTTGTCCACTGGTATTTTAGTTTTTTATGAAGGTAGGTAATAGTCCTACCCACTTTCACTAGGAGCATCTGTTTACATACAGGTGTTTTCCTGTTTGTTTGGCATGGGTAACTCTTCCAATGGTTCTATGAAAAGGATCGTTATTTCTGTGATCCCCATTTTAAAACCTAGAAGGAAGGGGGGAGAAGGATTAAGGAATGGTCCACATGAATAAAGAAGCATGAGTGCATAGAAAATGAACATGAATCATGTCTCTATCCTGTTGGTTTAGGTAGGAATCGGGGCTGCCTTAGATGGAAAGGACTCTCCTTCCTTGAATATTGAAACTAGGATCCATTGGCCTTCATGAAAATCCCTGCATTGCCCTATTTAGACGAGGATCGGTCAATAAGAAAGTAGAAAACCATGTCTTTACAAGAATGATGATCTGGATTCTAACCGGTGCTTTTCATAGAAATACAAAAACGTATCACCCACTTCAATCAATCTGGCCTGAACCTTTGGGTAGGCTCCGCAGGATCAACATCTTTTGTGCATACGGCTCTACAATGGAATTGACTTTTTCTTTTTCTTCTCTTCTATTCTATTGAAGAAAGAAATAGAATCCCAAGCAAGGATGTCTCGCGCATTCGACAAAAAAGTGAGTTCTTCTGGTTGTTCCCGGTAAACCATAGAATAGAAGAAGAATGCATAATGTAAGATATACATACATAACTTCTGATATTCCATGTTTTTTCAGGAAGAACTTCATAGTTGAAGCAAAGTTCTCAAAACCAAATGGCAAGATGTAGCCCATTCACCATTTTACTCTGCCACCTATTTATCAATGAGCTGTTCTATGCATACACCTGGTTAGCTTCTGCTTAAAGGAGAGAGACCTATTTGGCTCAGAGCTCCAGTTATAAATCAACATGGCACTACCTCTTTTTACTCTAAAGACTAGATCAGGAAAAGGGAAAGGAGCAAAGAATATTTAATTAAGTAATATCCCTCTATCTTCCAAGAGAACTGTAGAAACTGCTGTTCCTCATTCCTTCACTTCATGGTGCATTGAGCTCTTCATGTAGATCTAAGTGAACCCAGATATACAGAAAGTTCGAAGAAAACAATGAACTTGATTGCTTATGACGTGCCTAAATTTCATAGCAAAAACTGGTTACGTTCAGGAAAAAAAAAAAAAAACCCACTATAGCAGAGAGCCAAAATCATGCCAGCCTTTTTGTCCCTGCAGGTACCTGATGAGAAACAAACCAATGCTGGGGAAGTGCGAACTAGATAAGAGAAACACCAAACCAGGTGTATGAGATACACAACACCTAAAATCTATAAGAACATGAAGTACCATGCCCATTCTCACTATGTTAGCAAGGGAAAAGATAGCTTTCTCAGCCTCATGGCGAAGATCAAGTTATGCAAGGGGAAAGATAAATCAAGACAAAAAGTGCATAAGCACTTCAAATAAAAGCCCCCCAATATCATATAAAGCTTATTCAACAAAAGAAGCGTAAAGATGCATGGATGTGAAGCAAGGAATTTGCTTAAAATTAGCATTCAGCACCCACTGAAGAATTTGCTGCAAGGTTTTGCACTTCCAAAAGCTTCATTTGGCATTCTTCATGTTCTCGTTCACACTGGTTGATTCCCATGATAATATCAAGCATAGTGCCAGTCGTACCAGAAAAGACCAAGGGTGCTAAGGACTTCTTCCGCATCCCCACAGGGATGGCAATTAAAGCCCCAGCCACTGAGAAGAACCATGTACCAAGTGCACTGCAATCATCCAGAAACATAAATATTGATTATCCTGCTTCTATCGTTGACCTTAATACGCCTATTTTAGAAGAAAATCAGTGAAGAACATTTTTTTAGTTAACTTAGGATGCTTGCATTGTTTTGATGGAATGCTATTATCTAGTTATGGTCCCGGCAATCCAGTGTCCTGAGAGGGACAAGCTGGGGACAAACATAATCTTTGTTTTTTTTTTTTTTTTTTTTGCACCAAAGTAGCTGCCTTTAGACTGTTGCACTTGTCAGCCTAAGCCTTAGCTAACCTCAACTATTTTGGTATTAAGGCTTAGTTGAGTTGAGTTCAGCTCAGTAGGAAGTTATTGCTTGAGTTCAGTTCAGTAGGAAGTTATTACATTTACTATAGTGAGATTATGGTGTATTACGAATGCTTAACAGTACCAAGGAGATCCTTGATTGGTCTATATTTGGAAGGGAATTTCATTATAATATCTTGGGAGGTTTATTAGGCAAGGCTCAACCTATGAGGTCCATGACTCGTGGATCTTAATTGGGTAGCCAGGAATATATAAATAGGGCTGGTGCAATGGAGGCATCTAGGAAATCGAACTCAATTTGAATTTGAAGGTCATTTCCCCTCAAAGGAAACCACAATTCCCTCCTCCTTCCTCTAAATTTCCCTTTACCTTGATTTAACCTTGCTACCAGTGTGATCTTCTCAGACCGATACAAATATATACCCCTAATATGATAAATATGAAACCATGACATATGGTCAGATTACTTAATAAAGTTCATCTTGCAAGAATCTCATTTGATCTATACCACTTCTTTTCATCTTTTAGGTTTTTGTTGTCATATCTATAAGAGAGATTAATTTGTGCATGAAAATAATGTGCCTAGCATGTTCGATCTTCGTTACAGACGACAATGTTTAAATGCAAAACAATCATGTGAGTATACCAGGCTAGACAATACTATAAGATGCGAAGAAGTTATCCTTGATGCTACAATGTTTCTACCCTAATGACATAGTGAACTAGTATATTACATGTTCGTGAACTAGTATATTACATGTGCTATGCTCGTGATCTGGTCCCTTAAAACTTCTGGTTCTATAATTATCTTCATAGTAGTTTTTGTTCACAATCATGCCAGAGTCATCCAAGCTTTTTGGTTTGTTGGAATATCATGTTCTATGCTTCCATGCTGAATAGACATTAACTTGGCAGACAAATGCCTCTTCATGTGCATACCTCAAAGTCTACTGCTAAAAACTAAGCATGAAGTATATTGCACAGTTATACCGACTACCATTGCTTGCTTCTATCAAATACATGAAGAGGCATGCAAAAAGAAAGTTGCATGGACTATTTACACTTGCTGCTTAAAGTTCTCAAGAAAAGGCACCTTGAGCTTTCCTATTTAACTAAAGCATGCAAAAAGAAAGCTGGTATAAGTATCTCTAATATTCCATGCAAGAGGATACAAAGGAATTTATAAATAAATTGGTAAGTATAGGATGGATGATTAGAAAGGCCATAATTATATCTAGCTTCCTTCAGCTTCACTCCAGAAAGTTGAGGATTTCGTGATTTCTTGATGGCATTAGCCAGGTGAATATTCAATATGGCAGCTATCAGCATGAGAATCCACATTCCTTCTCTTTATCATGGTTTCCTATCTCAATAAGTGATGTAAGGTTCAACTAAAAATGTTAAAATAAGGAGATTGCAGATGATGTCCACTGACAGCTTTTTGGTATTTTTGTAAGCTATAAATCAAGAAAATTTATGCAATAAAACTGACCAGAATGGATTGCCTCTGAAATTAATTTGCATTTTTGAAAATAAGAAGAATACTTTGGTCCTTAAAGAGAAATGTAGGCTACCACATTAGTAGAATGAGTTCTGTTGACAGATCCAAGGAGATCACTAATACCTCTCTCATTCCAAAATACTCAAGCATTCCCCTACACTGTCATCATTAAGACTACCACATCTTAGATTATGTGTGTTCGCTCGCACACCTTATAATAATAATTCTGTAGGGGTCTTTATGCACACCAAACAGCTCAATCACATGATATCTTCCATGCAAGTGTGAAGATGTGAAAAGATGTGATGGAAGTATGGGAAAAGTCTGAGGTATTGTGTGAATCCATGATATTCCCTGCAATCCAAATTTTTTAGGATACCAAAAATTTACCTTTTTAGGTGGATTTCACTGTCCTAAAGGACTAGGAATTTAGGAAGCAACAGCTTATGCAAATTTTTCCCACCCCTCTCCACTTAAAAACTCCCACACACACAAAGATATTTCATGGATTCAGAGATATACATCTAAATATGTCATCCTTTTTTTTGATACAACGGCGATTCACACTGATCGTGCATGAGTACAGCCATTAAGATAAAAAAAAAAGAAGTTGACAGAGAGAGAAAGGAATAGACTCGTGATTCTTCCAAAGAATTCCTCCTGAATGATGCGCAACATAGGAGGTATCCTAGTCAACAACACTATTTGCCTTCCGATAGACATAAGTGGCCAGGAAGAAACGACACCCTTTCGAGAGCATGTGTATATCTCGAAGCAGCAGTTGCCCTCGCCATAGCTGTGCTGGCCTTGAATCCACTCAATTACCATAGCCGAGTCCTCTTCAAAGTAAATGTTGTCCACACCCAAAATTAGCCTCGCATAGGTGATCCCCCCTTCAGCTCTCAGCTCTACTCCGATGACAGTCACATCGAATATACGACGACCTCCGGCTGCGACGAGTCTGTAGTCATGATCTTTGATCATAAAGCCCACTCCTTCGCTGCCTCCACCCTCAAAAATACTACCGTCAAAGTTTGCCTTAAGAAAGTTAGGAGGTGGGGGCTCTCAGGAGATAAAAGCAATCCTGGTTGCTGCAAAAGCTGAATGGGAGTCCTAGATATCTCTAGCCATCCAGGTAAAATTATCATAGTAGTGCTAGTGATCTTAGCAACATGAACTAATGCTCTATCCACCACTGTCCTCGGATGCACCATTCTGTCCTCAAAGATCTAAGCGTTTTTTTCAAGCAAATATGATAAGCCATTTAGGCATATTTGAAACCCCACTCCGCAGTGCTAGATCTCCGCAAGAACTCCTATGGTCTAAGAAGTCCTCTATCGATGACATAAATTGTTGCGTACTGGATGAAGCCATAGTACACCTCCAGATCTAGGCTGTCCATGGGCATCCAAAAAGAACATGACTGATAGACTCCTCCACGTCAGGACATCCCTCGCAAACTGAAATGACTCTCACTCCCTTTCTAGCCAGCACACTCCTATTTGGCAAATATCCTCATGTCACCTTTCAGATGAACAAGGCAACATGGGGGTGGATGCACATCCTCTAGATCCAACCTCCACCAATCTGTCGAGTCGTCCTCCCACTGACCAGATCATGTAGGTCTCGGGCGGTTATCTTTAACCTCTTAGTCACTCTCTAGACTCTCCTGTGGGGATCGGTAGTGCCAGAACTTTCTCGACCAGCGGCTCCCCAAAGGCACTTCAAATAAGGCCCTCATTCCATCTTCTCTCCTCTAGTATGATCAGATCACATTCTCTGCATCCGGCCAGACACATCGGGTCGATTATGGTAGGCCACCAATCGAGTGGCTGCTCAATCAGCCATCTATTCTCTAGCACATCAATAGCCTGCCCATCCCCAATTGCCCATTTGATCGAAGGAAGCACTGTCAAGGCGCGAGCATAGATCTCCCTCCAGATGAAAGAACTGTGACGCCTAGTGCAGAAATCGGGTACAGGGGGCGGAGTCCCATACTTGGCCCTCATCAAAATGCACTACAGCCTCTCAGGTTCTAGGAGGTACCTGGCTGCAAGAATCTCTCACCCTCTCACCTCGCAATCAAGGGGTGAACGCCTGGCCCGCCGCTGCTAATTGGTTGATAGACCACATTTCATGCCAACAAGTGAAATGCTACACCTTCCCTCTCACCTGCCCCAGATAAAACTTCTAAACATTTGGTCTAGAGTCCTCAACGATGCTAGAGGCACGATGGTGTTGGATAGAAGATAAATTAGGATTGAGCTGAGTACTGATCGAACAAAAGTGACTCTACCCATCATAGATAGAGCGCTTGCCTGCCAATCCTCAAGCCTATGCCTGATGCTTTGCTCAATAGTGGAGCACACCCCTCTGTGAAGGTGACGACCAGTGATAGAAATCCGAAGATATCTCATGGTGCCTCTGCTCACCCACTCCTAGAATCTCCTTAATGGTGGCCTTCAACCGTGGCATGATCCTCATGTTAAAGCAGATAATTGACTTGGCCAGATTACTTGTTGCTTGAAAGTCGTACAGTACTCCTCTAAGATCCTCCAAATTCCATGCGCAGACTACCTCATCGCTTGGGCCAGAAGTATGTAATCATCGACAAATAACAAATACGAGATATGAATAGAATCCGATATTAGCCTATAGGCCTCCACAATCTGAGTCTTAGAAGCATACCTAAGTACTCTAGGCAATGCGTTCGCATAGATGATGAAGAGTAGAGGCGAAAGCAGCCTTGCCACAGTCCGATGGAAGACTCAAAAAACTATATGGGAGTACTATTCACTAGAATGGCAAAGGAAGGAGTCTGAATGCCTCCCAAAATCTCTCTGATTCATATCTCATGAAAATCAAAACTCTCTAACAAGGGAGTCAAAAAGCTCCAACTTATTCTATCGTAGGCCTTTTCTATGTTAAGCTTGACACCCATCAGACTCTTCTGACCCGAAGCTCTCTGGAGGTTGAACATGAACTCGTGGGCTATAAGAACATGATGTTGTGTCCACCAACAAAGGCCCCCTGCTCAAGATTGATGAGCCTGGGCAAGATGCCCTGCAACCTATTTACCAGGATCTTCGTAATAGCTTTATATAAGGTAGTGCATAGGCAAATCGGTTGGTAGTGGCTCGGCTCTGTGGCATCCTGCCTCTTTGAAATGAGAGTGACGAAGGTCCGCTTCCAGTCTCGAGGTATCATTATAGTTGTGAAAAATTGTTGGATAATCGTGGTCATATCCTGCCTAATGATATACCAATACCTTCTAAAGAAGACTAGAGAGAAACCATCCGGCCCTGGGGCCTTATCCTCGACTAGAGACTAGAGAGCCTTCTAGACTTCCATGGCTAAGATCAAGCTAACTAGAGCTGCATTTTCCTCCTCCAAGACCCTCATCGACAGTGCAGGCTCATTAGATAACCCTTTGCTGCCCGACTGGTCCCTCCACTTGTATATGAAGAACTGCTTCAACACCCTCCTGATGGTATCAGAGTCATCTATCATTGCCCATTGCTATTTCTGATACTGCTGATTCTATTCCTCTGTCTCCAAATGATTGTTGACTAGTAGAAGAATCTGGTATTCCGTATCTTCCTCCAAAATCTACTGTGCTGTGGGAATAAAGGGTCCGAATTTAGTCCCACATCGACTAGATAGCGGAGAGGTATGTTCCTTAAATGAAAGGAAGGTACCCCTTTCTCTTCAGAGGCGCCCTCTGAGGAGGGACAAAGCTGTGAGAGAGAAATTATCGTGTACGAACCGCACATAGTATTAAGCATGTGGGTGCTCCCCCAAAGTGGACAATACCAAAGCAGAGACGAGCTCTACCGACTGAGCTACGAAAGCTAGCATGTATCTCTGACTGCAGAGGCACCTTTTGTGGGGCAAAATCGTGCGTCAGGAAGAGGCTATGAGACCCACTTCAAAGCGGACAATACCTCTGAGGAGAAGCAGTCGCTTCTGCTATCTGAGCCCGGTGGAAACTGAGCTCTAGGGTTCCGGGGGATACCCTCCGACCTTATCAATGGTGCTTTCGTTGAGAGCCTTTGACCCTGGCACAGACCCCTCTGCTGGGGGGCTATGTTATGGGAATAAAAGGTCCGAACTTAGTCCCACATTGACTAGAAAGTGAAGAGGTCTGTTCCTTAAATAGAGGGGGGCTATCCCTTTCTCTTCAGAGGTACCCTCTGAGGAGGGACAAAGCTATGAGGAAAAAATTATCGTGTACGAACCACACATAGTGTTAAGCACGTGCGTGCTCCCCCAATGCGGACAATACCCAAGCAGGGACGAGCTCTACTGACTGAGCTACGAAAGCCAGCATGTATCTCTAACTGCAAACGCGCCTTTTGTGGAGTAAAACTATGCGTCGTAAAGAGACTATGAAACCTCCTTCAAAGCAGACAATACCTCTGAGGAGAAGCAGTTACTTCTGCTGTCTGAGCCCCGTAGGAACTGAGCTCTGGGGTTCGGGGGGATACCCTCCGATCTCATCATACTGTATTCTTGATTTCTGTCTCTATAGGATCTGTTGCTACCAGAGGAGCGAGTGATGCATCGATAATTGCGCCTTGATCTCCCCCTATTCTTCTTTCGTCAGGCCCCCTCTACTCCTCTCAAGATTGGAAGTTGGCTATAGAGGCTTCTGCCTCCACCCTTCTAAATATGTTCCCCACCTCTTTCTGATTCCACCTGCGCAATCGGCTTGGTCATCTCCAGTTTGCGGGTCACCATATACATTTCATCCCCTCGCGCTGACTTCCGCAATGCCTCCGCACAACATCCCACGATTGAGGATATGAAAGCTAAATCTTCTTAAATCAAAATGGACTGTGGTAAGGGGTAAAAGACTAGGTACTGACCAGGATGGAAAAGTGATCCAATGCAATCCAGGGCAAATGGCTTACCCGATAGTCTGAGCATCTCTAAATCTAGCTAGTTGTGGAGAACACTTTATCAATCCTTTCTCATACTCTCGCTCGGCCCAACCTGTTGTTGCACCAAGTAAATCTCAGCCCCGTGAACACAAGATCAACCAAGCCATTGGCCATGATGAAATCCTAAAATTTTCTGAGTTTAATCTTGTTCATGAAGGCCTTTCCCCCTTGCTTCTCCTAAAGGCCATCAATACAATTAAAATCCCTGATGACCACTATTGAATATTCCTGCTGAATCAGATTGGCTACCTCGCACCATAGCACCATCCTTTCTCTTTAGTTCGTGCTAGCATAGATTGCAAATATGACCCATGGAAGCCCATTTCCTTCTGAAAGCACCATAATAACCTGTTGGTTATACTTATGAAAAATGTCAAAATTACAACTCTCTAGTCTTCAAGTCACCATAATTCCACACGACAACCCTTGAGATTCTACTTCATAAAACCCTAGGAGCTAGGTAGGGACCGCCTCGCGCGCTGGAGACTTCTTTCTGACAGCCGGGTTTCAAACAACACACAAAACTCTGGGTCATGTAAATGCACCAGTCTACGGAAGGCCAGGTAGGCTAAAGGAAGGCTTCCCGGTCCCCCGACACTTCCACAATTGGATCTTCATTCAATAGGTTGGGGGGGGACACCGGCCCTCTTCCTAAAGCCTCACCCCTACCACATCCTCAGCCTCTCCATCTTTTGACCCACACTTCTGGTCAGGCCCTTGTAATGCCCGCTTCAACTGATGGACCACCTGTCAATGGTCAGCCCAGTTTGGGCCCAATCCATCTCGAGAGGGTACTGTGCCCTCATCCTTGCCCTCCTGCTCGACCGAAGCCATCCCGACTTCCGACTCCTCCCCCAAGGCCGAAAACCTCCCTATCCACCCCTTCCCTGCCTAGAGCAGGCGCTTCTATGATGGCAATGGCGATGCCACCGGCCAGAGCTAAGAGACGTCAGTCATGCACCGCCGCTGGACCTGCCTTCGGTGGCCATGGGGTAGAGCAGCCAACCCTGCCTTGCTTGGCCTCGCCACCACTCATTGCCTTAACCTCGGAGGTCCATGCGACCACCATTTGAGGAGAGGGAGGGGGCTCCTACTCCGCTGGTGATTGCAGTCACCCCTATGAGCTTGACACACCTCGCTCGAAGCAGGGGACACAGGCCGCTGAAGGCCCGGCCCAAACTCCACCAGCCTGCTCTCCATTCGGCTGCTAGGTGGGCTCTTGGCCCGCTTTAATGGGCCAAGTCCAGACTCGGCCTCCGCCATGATGGTATCGGCTCAACTCTTCTTAGCTCGACCCTGCAGGATCTCCCTTTGGGCCTGGCCCATACTGCAGCCCAAACTCAAACGACTTGAGTTGGACTCAAAGTCTGGGTGGAACTGGCTCACCTTATTGGCTGAGGTCCTTGAGTCGCCGGCCAGGACCCCCTTCTCCGGCGATCTTCTCTGAGCAACCTTAGTTGGCTTTTGCCACCCGTCGGAGTTTGGTGGCGACTCAAGCGAGTTCAATTTGTTCCTAAGGGAGCTCGACCCCGATTAAGAGGAGGCCGGCCTCGAGGCCGACTCGAGGGTGGAAGTCATCATCTTCCTTGGCCTGACCTCAGCGCCGGCAGCCCTCAGCTGTTGTATACAGTTAGTGGCCAGCTAGGGACCGAAGACTAGGCGATGGTCCCGGTCTGCCCCTTCCATCTTCAGTTGACCAGTGACTCCATGGGGGTCTCCATGACCATGGGCATCGGAGAAATCCTAGATCATGTTTCCTTCTTTGGAGCCGACATGGGGGGGGGGGGGGGAGTGCTGACACTCACTCTCCACATGGCCTATCCGGGTACAAATAAAGTAGAAAGCTGGCAGGTGCTCATAGACAAAAGCCTACCAGAATCTCTACATCTGCCCCTTGATGAAGATGCCAAGCTTGAGGGGTTTGAGGGCGCTGATCTCCACCTTGACCCTGGCGTAGCCCAGCTTCTGGAGCTGGTCGATGAAGCCATTTAGGGCCAACGGGTGGCCAACCACTGCCACAATGTTGAGGATGGAGTCCCGCTCCCAATACTCTAGAGGGAGACATGAGAGCCGAATCCATACTACCACTCGATTCACCGAGTTGATGCCTAGAACAAAACTGGCATCTACTTTTTCATGGCAAGTAACTGGCCGGCCACCAGCCATGGCCCATTGGCTAGCACAGAAATTCCGGTGACCTTTGCTCTTGAAATGAAACATATGGTGCTTCTCTACCTCATAGTCCAGCTTGCTCTTAAGCCGTAGCTCCTGGGCCACCCACTTTGTTGAGACTTGCTATCCTAGGCTGCAGACGATCACCGCAATAGTCAACCGTGCCCTCTTGGACTTCTTCACCCATTCTAAGGGTAACTCAAGCACCTCTGTGAAGTGGTATTGGAGGAGGATCTCAAGCTCCTCCTCCGAAATTCGGTGGTTGGTCCACGCCGGCTGCCAGGGTGGAGCTTGTGCCACCGTTGACCACGAGGGAGTGGTCTTGGCCACTCTCAAGAGCAGTCGGTCTTCGGTACCGGACGACACTTGGACGATAGCTCTCGATGAGCCTCATCTGCCACCATATCTGTTGCCCAAAGTGACAAGCCAAGAGGGGAGGGGGGTGAATTGGTTCTTCTAAATTTTTGGTTTTCCAATTAAATTGTTAGGATATTGAATCGCTTAGTTAATACTAATTAAG
The DNA here is from genome assembly GCF_009389715.1 of Phoenix dactylifera. Classification (NCBI taxonomy): domain Eukaryota; kingdom Viridiplantae; phylum Streptophyta; class Magnoliopsida; order Arecales; family Arecaceae; genus Phoenix; species Phoenix dactylifera. The sequence continues at coordinate 17,803,316 of NC_052405.1, forward strand.
TGCGTGTAGTGGAAATAGAAAGACACACATAAAGCAAACCCACAAGAAGTATGGTGGTTCGGTGCTCTCCTAAGCACCTACGTCCACTCCCCAAGCGTCCCCTTGGAAATTCACTATAATCCTACGGATTACAGTTGGATTGTTTTTCAGGCTTACAATCCAAAAACCTTTACACTTTGGTTTTCCGGGATCACCAAAAACCTATGTTGGTTTTACGGGCTCACCAACAAACCTTCACTGTTGGTTTTACGGGTTCACCAACAAATCTACACCGTTGGTTTTACGGGCTCACCAACAAACCTTACAAGATGATTAAGAAGAAGAAAGTTGAAACTCCTAGATGAGCAAATATAACAATTATGAACTACAAAGAAGAGTTTAGAATATAGTTATCGCTTGATAAGACTTTTCTTTTCTTTGTCAAGATTGCTTCACTCTTCAAGGGTTGGTGGAGCTTTTAATGTCTCTCAGAATCTGCTCAACCACTTCCTTTTGGCTCTTTGAATGAAGCACTTGAATGAAGAATGCTAGAACTTTTTCTTTCTTGAATGAGCTTTGATCTTTTTGCAAAAGGATGCTTCCTCTGATGAATAGTGTCACTTTAAATACTTTCCCTCATCTATTGGTCCCTCTCCATTGGTTAGATTTCAAAAACTAGCCGTTACTAGCTGTTAGGAGGCCAAAAAGTACTTCTGCAGAACTAGCCGTTATGCTCCTGCCCGTGCTGGGGTCGACCCAAACTTTACTGGGGTCGACTCAACTTACTATGTATTGGGCTTGGGGTCGACTCAACTTCATCTGGGGTCGACCCAACCTTCACTGGGGTCGACCCCTGCTACAGTGGGGTCGGCCTTATCAGGAACCACAGAAACTTGTATTTTCAGCTTCTTTCACTAGGGTCGACTCAACCTTTCTTGGGGTTGACTCAAGCTACAGTGGGGTCGACTCAAGTTCCATTAGGGTCGACCCTCTCAGGGATTCCAGAGACATGGTTTTTGAGTATATATCCTTGGGGTCGGCTCATGTTCCCTTGGGGTCGGCTCCATTGGGGTCGACTCAAGTATTCTATTTAAGTCTCCGGCGGGACGAAGTGTCAACGCTAGAATTTTAATGATTCTGGTGCTATCTTGATTGCGCCTCACTCTTTTGTTCGACAAATGGTCCATTCATATACAATAATAAATATGTAGCGGGTATAGTTTAGTGGTAAAAGTGTGATTCATTCTATCAAAAACTTAAATAGTTAAGGGGTCTTTCAGTTTTTTTCATATTCCAATCAAAAACTTTATTTCTTAAAAAGGTTTAATCCTTTACCTCTCAATAGCATATTTGAGGAAGAATATACATTCTCACGATTTGTATCCAAAGGCCAATTAGAAATTGAATAAAAAAGATTGGATTATGGATATGGAGTCGCGAAGCATAATTCTTGGGGTCGGCTCCATCTGGGGTCGGCTCAAGGAAGCTTGGGGTCGGCCCTCTCAGTAAATTTCAGAGAGTTGTCTTCTTGAGGCTTGAAGCTGGGGTCGACTCAAGATTTTCTGGGGTCGGCTCCACTCCTGGGGTCGACTCAAGCATACATAGGGTCGACTCTACTTACTATTCATCAGTGCCATTTTTGCAGGGTGTGCCAGATGGTTTTATGATGTGCCAGGGTCGACTCCACTTATGTTGGGGTCGACTCATTCCACACTTTGCTGCATCTTAGGGTTAGAGGAATCCATATAATCATTGAAATATATTTCAAGCAATTTTGAGTGTATGCCATGGCAGTGCTACATACTTTTAGCAATGTAAATCACTGTTTTCCCTTGAGTATATTTTACTTGAAATCTTGCTGAATTAGAATTAAGAATTCTCTATCCCTTTTCTATTACAAATTTTATCTCGTTATTAATCATTGGAAGACATCTTGATCTCATTCTTTAAATGTATCACATTAAATTGTATTTCTAATTTGATATTTCCTCAATGGTTGTGTCAATCATCGAAATAACACTATCATCCTCAATATCCTTCGTAGCTCTAATGCTTCGGTCACCCATCTCCCTTGGTCCCCAAGTGTTTGAGCAAAGGCCCCAACTGACGTATGAAGATTGAAGCAATCATAGTCCAGTTGCACTAGGCACTCATCTCCGGTCACCCATTCTCTCTCTCATCTAAATAGATCCTAAATGGTATCATAATTCAAGATATACGAACTGCAGTCCTTAGACATAGATTACTAAATGCATACATGCTTCTAGTCTCGTATATAATTTCCTTTAGATTCTCCTCCCCTCGAAGCATTTTAATTTGAGGAGAAAAATGACAACACTTTCTAAAGTTTTCACAGATTTGTTAAAGAAATTTATTTTTGTTGAACTATCAATGATTCATTCAACAAAGAAGATCAAAAATACATGTTGCATTGATATAGAAGTCACTGGAAGAAAGGATTAATCTCGTGCTTCACTATAAAAAAATCAGGCATTACCGATGCTTTTTAATGTGTATGCCGGTGTAAAAAAATCGTCGGTAATTTTATTTCCAATGCTTTCTAAAGCGTCGGCTATGCTACTAACGAACACCAACTTTACAATGCTTTTTGTTCGCGTTGTGAGTTATAAAATATGCCAATGCATACAAACGTCGCTAATCACCGATGCTTTTTAAAAGTGACAACGATGAAGCATCTTATATTAGCGATGCTTATAAGCATATCTAATTAACAGCACAAATAAGCATTGCTAATATATATTTTAATGATGCTTCAAAGCATTGTAAGAGTTAATTTTTTAAAAAATATTATTTAAAAAAAATAAAGCTTTGTATACAAATATATACACCAAACACATACACAACTTAAGTCACATGTAATATCAATAGAAATAGAAAATATTCATATTGTCAAATATGATTATATTTACATTATCAATTTATATTTACAATGTGCTTCAAAAAAAGATAAAAAATATCCACATAAAACTTCCAAAAAAATAGTCTAAGAGCTAACAGGGATTGATGATATCATCATCATCATTTCTATGAGTATTGAAAGTATCAGGAACCTACAAGAAAAAGATAGAATCTTTAGAAGTTAAGAATATGAAAATCATTAAGCTCATACAAAAATACATGATAATTAAGTAAATATTCAAATAGATATAGTTATTTACCTAAGGAAGGACAAACCTATGCAAAAAAGATGCAATCTGGTCAAGCTAAGCTCTCAAAGATTATATCTCTCTTTGATGGCTTTGCCTCATCTCCTCCATCTCTGTCTGATGGATCTACCTCATCTTCTCCATTGCTTCCTTCAGACTACAAACCTCTATAGCGCTATTACTATATCTGGCATCCTAGGTATATCTGCCACTGTAGATAATAAGTGGGGGTAACTCCAACACCATAATCCCTTACTCAACCATAATGCTCTGATCCCATCAATTCGGCGAATACCTGAGATTCAGTGCGACTAGTCTAACCGGATGATGAAGACTCTCTGAGACGTACTGCAATAAGGGATGTAGCCCTATCCTATATTTTAGAAAAAAAATCACATATTAATGTTTAAAAAAATAAAACTGCAAATCATTGCATAAATCTATTATCAATACATACAATTATCTCTCTCGACTCCTTCCGAATAAAGTTGTCATCTAGGTGGGTGTGAGTCATCCTATAGAAATCCACCTCACCAGGCTCTATCCTATGCTCTTCCATCTATAACAAAAAGTATATTGTATATGATACATTATCCATGATACATGATATATGATAGAAGATACATGGTTCATGATACACATTATATGATTCATGATACATATTATATAATACATAATATGATACATGATACATAACACGTAGTTCAATATGACGATTAAAGTTTCAATTTGAATTAAAGAAGTCAAAGAGTTTTAATAAGACTCAAAAGTATCATGATACATGGTACACGATATATGATACATAGTTTGAAAGGTGAATTCATACATAGTTTGAGTAGTTTGAAATATGACAGAGAGTTTTAAAGAAACATATGAATTCATTTTTATGCCTCGCATAACTTTTGGAGCCTGATGTGTGATGAACTGCCTGAGAGGCTCATGTAGTTCTACCAATATTGAAATATGTCTGCCAAAAAAAGTAAACAATATAATATATTTGATGTATATATTTGTAATATATATTAATAATAAATATAATACAAGGTATTGAGAGAGTATACATATCCTGTTCTCTCTCAGAAAATCAGTAGTGAACAAGCTTCCTCCACTGATGAGGATATATATCATGAGGATAATTACGAGCAACCTCCTCCTCTATCATACTCTCGCCCTTATAGTCCGTCTTAAACTTTCTCTTATATTCTTTTCATTTGTTGTTGGGAGACTTTAGCACCCACTCATGGCTTTCTGGAGGGTGCACAAACTTACTCTACACCAAACTAAAAAATGTTATAACAATGTTAAATAAAAATTATAATTATGATAGTAAGCAAATTAATATACAATATCAAATTCAATACTTCATATGTACAACTCTAAGAAGCTTTACCTCATACAAAAAAAGCATATCATTTCACTTAGTATAGTTGAGAAGACATTACTAACCTTTCCATGCAACCGATTCTAGAAAACTTGCTAAAATGCTTCCAACCCTTTTAATAGGTTGTCATAGTTCGTTGCATTAGATAGCGATCTTCTCATTCTCACGAAGCTGCCACATATCCTTTGCTTGAGTGAGTCCTCATCTCGTTCTCACTCTCTCTTATTCATCTATGAAAATGTAATAAAATATGCATTAAAAAATTAAAGGCAAATGAATTAAATATTTAGATTGTAATAGAAATTAATATATGATATTTTAATTAAATTACCTTGAATCTGCAAGTCATCCATAATAACCTCCTCGCTTGGGTAATCAGCAAGAGGCTCATACTGGGATTGGGGCTCATGTTGAGATTGGGACTCGTGCTACTAGGGCTCGTGGAGCTCCTGAGACTACAAAGACTGATCAAAAGATGATCCAATCTGAGAATGCTGAAACTCCACATCTCTGAATCGTTTTCCTCGATGAATATTGTTACCTAGTATGCATAAATAAGAATCAATATCAGTTAAATGATAATTCAATACTAAATGAATTCCCAATAAAAAACAATATTTATTAACTAAAGATGATAAGAGAAGATAATAATTCATAGAATGTATACATCGTAAATATTTCTTACCATTAAGAATCAAGATTATTACTCTCTCATTCAACATTCGCCCTAACCAAACTCGTTGTAGCATTTAGTTCATCAACTGGCACAATATAATAAGACATACACTGAGTATAAGTCTCATCATCCTCTTCTTCCAACCCTTTTTCCATATCATACAAGTTCCTAGGTTTAGATCCACTTGGCAAGCTTTATTTGAACAATTGAGATCCAATTGACCCGAATTCTTAATTCATAAGTAAGATCTGGCAGTTGAAAGAGAAGTTGTAGTCATTACATTTCGAAACAACATCAATTTTTTTTGTAAAAGCAATAATTTCTTAATTAGATCATTTTTCTTTGGTGAGATTAAATACTTGAATGAAAAAAGAAGAAGCGTTTTTAAAAACACTTCTTTTCTTTCATTTCGAAATTATTACAAATATCAATTGACTCAGCGTTTGGATTATTGGAGTTATCGTATGATTAGTTTAGGGTTTACCTTTTTAACCATAGGCATTCTTTGTGGAGCAGTATGGGCTAATGAAGCATGGGGATCTTATTGGAGTCTTAATGATAATAGACTAATTTTTATCTTTTGAGTTTTATACAAAAAATACTTGTCAAGTTTGAGATGAAAAATAAATGGGTCATCTTTCAATAACACACCAATATGTATCAATCTTGAAAAATTTACAAGTACGAACCCATTTGTACCTTGCCTCAAACCTTTAGGTGAGTTTATATCCACCCAATCACTTCAGAATAATACTACCTTAAACTTTCCATAATAATCCAGCTCATAAATATTTGTAAGAGTAGCATAATAAGTTTTTTTGTCTCCCTCAATCATAACTCTACTATTTTGTGTTTTTCAAAATTTCTCACATTCTTTAGTATGAAATTTAAAACTATTTATGATGAACCCTTCATATTTATTGACAATATTATTCAGACCTCGAGCAATCAGATTCCCTGACCATTTATGATGAACCCATTTATGATGAACCCACTTATGATTCCCTGACCTATGTCAATCAGATTAATTAGATAAACAACATGCATTCAGCTTATGTGCTCATGATAAATGTTTGAAATATCAAAAAATAAAAGATCAATAGTTACATCTTTTATCTCATCAATCCCCACCCATTTCTTTCCTCAATTTCATACTATAGAAAAATGCAAATATCACATTAGCTACTCTTAGAACAAGTTGCATCCTTGATTGGTAAACTCTTTGATCATTAGCTTATAACAATCTTCCAAAAGCAGAATTTTGCAGAAGATCCCATTTTTCTCTTATTTAGTAGAGTTACAAGAGCTCGGTGATGATCACTCTATAATGATGTGATGTTATCAAATCTACTGAGCCAACTTTAATGCGTCTTGAATTTCCTACGCCTCCAATATTTTATAGAGAGGGAGAGAAACAGAAATAGTTGGAGCTTTAAGGAGAAAGGATTGCCCAACTGACTCCTATAACCATACTAGCTCCTGCAAACCTATCCTGTGCCAACCATCAATTAAACTTGATGAAAGGTTAATGAGGATGTTCCCATCTAACCAATTTGAACTGCAGCTCTTTGAGGGTTAGATGCTAGATTGGTTAAATAATCCTGGGCCATGTCCAAGAGCTTTCCATTATATTTGGGCTGTAGGAGTTGAACTCCCTTCAATAGCAATCAGTTCCTAGCTTTCCACATATGGGCAGAGCCTAAAAAAACTTACATAGGAGGAACATAACTGTTATTTAAAAATATTTATTGAACCATCGTTCCATTTTATTAAAAACAATATAGAATGAACTTACACCTCAACTAAAAAATACATTAACTAATCCGCTTTTAGTTTTTGATTGAGAAAATATATTGAGAAATCCACTCTAAGTATGCATAATTTTTTTCGCAATAAGATATAACCTACTTCATAAAACAATAAATTTTTCCAACATGGTTTTTTAAAGCACTATTTTTTCCCATGCAATATATGCTACAAATTACTGCTTCCTTTTGGTTCGTCTCGGAAACTAGCTAGGACTTTGTAATCATTGGAAATAAGTAAAAAGAATGAACAACAATATATATCAACTTATAACAACAAACAAGTACAAAAGAATTTAACCACTCTTTTCTTCTTTACTTTGCTTGACAAAGCATGAAGCATTAATATAACCAACATGAATTTAAAAGCAATATATAACCCTTTCTTGAGTGACAATGCTATAAATAAAAACTATACTTGAGTCAAACATTCACTATTAAGATTACAATAACAAGTTAACAATGTAGCCATCAACAAACATAACTCAATATCAAGCACATATTAAAGAATTAAAAATCTATAAAAAATTTACAAATTATTCAAGAAAGTAACGACCATGCATGGTAACATCTAAGCATATGAAATTATAAAAATATTTATAAAAATCAACTTGAACACTTTAAAGTATTTTAAACATAATCTTGAGAAATAGAGTTTCTGCGAGAAAGAGTCGCTACCAAGTTATATCAATATTTATTGGTCATCTAAGGCTCGTGCCTCACAAATCTAATTCATGCAACCAAACTTTACTTATATTCAATGTCCAAAGCAACTTCAATTGGCTCAAATTTAACTTGGTCTCCATGGCAACTAGGCCTCTTAAGGCTTCTTTTTTAAAATAAAATGACAATACCCAAAAAGTATACACCATCAAATTTTAAAAATCTTATATAAGATATATCTGAAGTGCAAGATAAGGAGATTTATCTGACTAAAAGAGAGATATAGAATATCTAATGCCCAGTGCTTATAAAGCTTCTTTACATTTGTCACTGAAACCAAGCCAAAAAAGCTACATATAACATGGAAGTTGTGATAGTTTTTATTGGTTATGAAGGAGCTTGTGAGGATCCATGTGGGCGTATATTTAGTCCCACACTGATTTTTTGCTAAGAAGATCTTAGATACTTATATAGAACTAAGGAACCTAAAATATACCTTCTAACTAGTCTTTTTGGGTAAACTCCTAGGTTGTGATAAATAGTATCAGAGCGAGCTTGGCCCATAGCTTATGTGGACTAGAGGATACTGCAACATAGGTTCATAGAGGCTAACTACAAGCCGATCATGGTGGTTGTGATTAGATTTTAATGGTTTTGAACCCTTAACTCGACGAAAACGTCAAGGCTTGAACGGAGGAAGTATGTGAGGACCCGTGCGGGTGTGTGTTTAGTCTACATCGGTTATTTACCGAAGAGATCTTGAGTACTTATACAGGAATAAAGAACCCAAAAAATACCTTCCAACTAAGCTTTTTGGGTGAGGTCCTAGGTTGTGATAGAGTTAGCAAGACACCGAAACACTGCATGTTTATCAATGCAGGCCACTAAAGCTTTTACAAATTCAATACACTGTGTTTTATATTTTATCATGATGCAAAAAACCATAAATTAATGGTAGAATGGCATAATCTTTGGCCAATGTATTATTGATTCATAGACATGCTATGTATAATTGAATATACATGTCAATTTTTATGGAAATATTTTCTATTGCATTTATTAGGTTTTTGTTCTTTTTGATATTCAAAATTATGGAAGGTTAAATTGTTATTACTTCATATTCATGTGTTTGTGATAAATTGATTAAATGATCGATAGATCTTTTATGATCTTGTGACTAAGGTTCCTTATTAGAGGACAATTAACAAAAGTTTTTCAAGGCTAGAGGAAACTATTTTCCTTGAATTTTCATTCATATAAGGATTATAAAACTAATGACAAAAAGCACAAGTTGGATCACAAGTAAAATGAATATGATTTAGCCACTCATTTTATAGGCAATCGTCTTCCAATGTAAATGTTATTAGGAATGTTTAAATTCTTGGTCCCATTTTGAGCTTCCAAATATGTATCCAACCCCTAGATCATTTGTTCATCAGCCATTTATAAATTCGGAAGCATTATGCATGTAAATTTCCTGAGCAATATTATGAGCTGCATGTGTGTACCAATTCAGATCAATCTCTTTAAATCCTTTCTCTAGGAAGATCTTTGATATTGAAGTTTTATTTTTCTCAGTTTTGTAAATACATTGGCTAAAGTTTCAAAAAGAAAGATGAATTAAAGAGCTTTACTTAGTTCTATATTAAAATAGATAAAAGTAGAGCGTAAAAGAGTAGAGGGAAAAGAGGATGGAAGAGTTTAGTTGATTCACCTAGCTGTTTCCAGCTTCGGCCCACTTCATTGCTACCTTTAGTTGTCGAGTTGACCACTAGTAGAGCTAGACTAAGATGGAGATTGGATATCTCCCATAAGTCCAAGATGAAAGACTAATTTAAGGGGCTAAAGTTGGATTTTCTAGCCACCTCCCATAAAGTCCAACTAGATTTGGCTCCACTCTTATTATGATATCCTGGCAAATTATTATATTATTTTATTATATTTGTAATCAACTCATGAGTTAATCTCATCAAAGTTGTCAATTCACTAGGATTAACGGAAATCCAAGTGAATTGACTTTTCTAATTTAAAATTATAGCATTGTATGCTCAGCCTATTTTACGAAGCACCATGATCAATCCAATCTACAACTCTATCTAACTAGTGCAGCCATGTGTTACAAGCAATGCGAGTTGAAATAGAGTTAGTTCAATTTAGTCTTGAGGCCTCTCTAGTCACATATCAACGATGTTTATGGAGAATGAACATCTTCAATCTCAATTGCATAGTTCCAAAATTTCTAGAATGTTTTATTGTAGCTTGCAGTTATAGGAATAAACCCAAGAAAATGCTAATTCTTGCTTGCATCATAGGTAAATTTGATGCTATACTGTATGTAACATAAAAATATAATATACATAGAGATATTATATAAGTTTTAGGTTCAGATATTGAGATCGCAAACTGCTAACTTAAGTCCAACGCAATTCTTAGGTTAAAAATAAGTGACCATGCTAATATTGGTACAGCTTGTTTAAAATACTAATTGGGTCAAATTGGGCCACGAATTCGCTTCCCAGGACTTCACAATTGCCCTTGCTACTTTGCCGACATTCTTTTTTGCTTTGTCTGCAAACCGAGGTAAATGACAGGGGATCAATTGACGAGGAAGCAATATCAAAAGATCAGGGCCATCAATTGCTCTTTTATAGTTATCTTCATGCCCTCACGTATATTGCACTTAGTGACTTTGATTATATTTAATTCCAACTCTATTAGAAGCTCAGATTGCAAATAGGGTAGGCTTCATATAGGTTGTAATTGGTGTAGTCCATAGTCGATGGAGTCATTTGGGACAGCTACCCAAGTTTGCAATTAGGTATTAGCTTGAAAAGTTTTACCAAGCCGTGCAATCAAGCTTGGCCGAGTTGAGTAGTGAAAAGCTTGAGCTCGACTCGTTTCAAAATACTCTAATTTTAAACTCGATTCTAAATCAATCAAGTCTTAATATTTAATATCCAAGCTCGATCTTAACTCGGTTAAAAAAAAAAAAAAAACTTGAGATCAATTTAATTCGACTCAAATATCAACCGAGCCATATTCAGCTTGAGTTCAAGTTCAAAATCAAACTTTAATCATAATTAAAAAAATAATTTTTTGCATGAATACCCTCCTAAATATCGAATTTTGCATTAATATCCTTCCGAAATTGATATTTACATGTATACCCTCGTCAAACACTTCTTTCGTCGTTCTACTTTTTTTTATTTTTGCATATCTACTCATGCTATCTAACGACGTTAAAAAATTAATGGTTTCAAATTAAAATGACTAAAATATCCTTAATGGGTAGACATGCAAATAGATCACGATCCCGACAGCAGAAGAAGAAAACAGGGGCAATAGCATAATTTTAAAATTTTATTTTATTTTTAATTAATATAAATATTATTTTTCTTAATATCATTAGAACAACCGTTATATTATAGGCATTTGTACAATAATAGAGTTTTACGAGGGTATACATGCAAATATCAATTTTAGAAGAATATTCATGCAAAATTCGATATTTAGAAGGATATCCATGCAAAAAATTCTTAAAAAAATGATTACAAAAATATAATATAACGTAACATAATATTATATTTTAAAATATTAAATTCATAATATATTATAAATAAAATATAATTTTATTAAAAATATATATTTGATTGGGCTTGCGAACTTTGAATTGAGTGTTTTGCTGCTTAAACTCTGTTCGAAAAATTATTCAAGTTATTTGAGTTTGACTTGACCTCCATAATAATTGAACCAAATAAATCGAGTTTGGGTCTGAATCAAATGTGAACAGCCCACGAGCTTCTCGATTCGGCTTATTCGCGTCCTCCGGTCTCTTGGGCAAGGAACGAAGGGTTTCCCAGAAACAGCGACGTCTAAAACCGCGCCTCCTTAGCTTGGGGAGGAAGAAAGCCATAGCGCGGGCCGCCAGCGACATGGGCCCATACCAAGAGGCCGTACACCGAGCCTAAGGCTCGGGCCACCTGGCCATCGGATTCGCCTCAGCGCCGGGCCCCACCCGCACCTCAGCTCCTAACCGGAATTTTCCCGCCCACGATTACTTCATATGGTGGAGAAAGAAGTGCGGACCTTAGACCCCCTTCCATGACCCCCTCTCTTCGGATCTTCTCACTCTGCTGAAGCACTACTGGAGGGATGGCAAGGTAAGCGTAAGATTACTGCTAGAAATCAGCTATGGAGAGAAAGCCATGAGTAATAGAACATTTTTGTGATGCTATTTTTGAATTATTTTGCGCATATTGTGATTTTGTTTTTGACTTTTAGCACTTCTTTGATATTATTTCTGGATATTCTTTAAGATGAAATATGATACATTCAAGGGTTATTTGTTTCTGTTTTTTGTTCCTTTGTTTTGTTTTCAATTTGGAGCACGAAGCTAAAATAGAAAACTAAAAGAGAGGGTGGATTAAGAATGCCTTGGTGGGTGAATGACTTGGGGGCGTGGGTTCTTAATTTTATATGTACATATGGGTAGGTTTGAGAGTTGGTACTCAAGAATTAAGGGTTTTCAAGAACTACAGAGTTACCGATTTTGATGTCACATTTGTTTGATTGGTTCTTAATAGAAGCTTTTTCTTGATTTTGTTGGCACTAGCTGTTAATGCCTTTGTTTTTCTGTGATTTCCCCTATTTATTGTTTGTGTTTGATGAAACTGGACAGAAGAATACCAAATTTAGTATCTTGGCAAATGTTTCGTGTGTCATCTTGCCAGTTCTTGGTTGGCATGATGAATAGGATGTCTACTGATGATGAGAAGGATGGTTATAATGGTTGCCGGGTTTAGAGTTTGCGTGAGTTTAATTTTTCAGCAACTACTGGAATTATGGTTTTCTGCTCTAGTAGGCACCACATTTCTAATCATTGCAGTGGACTTTGTGTGGAACATCGACGACAGGAATGCGTGAATTAGAGAAGGTTATCTGAGTGCTAGAAAAATTGTGATCTGTGATAAACAAAAGAAAAAGCACGGGGAACAGCAGGGTCTTAGGAGAAAATGAAGAAAAGGCTGCCAATGGAAGTTCTCTGAAAGTTTAAAATTGGCTGAGAATCATGCTCTGTGAAAATTGAGTTTTGAAAAGGAGGACATTATGGCTAGGTGTACCAACATGATTAACTAAGACAATATAAGGAAGCTCAGGTTGGTAATCCTGGTGCTAACCTGACTTGACATCTGAACTATCTTGAGGATTGAAATCCCTCAAAATAACTTGAAGACATCCTCAGTAAATTATTGATCTTTGTACCATGATGCTACTCTGTGATATACCATGAAGAAAGTGGAAAAGCTAAAGTTAATGACTTAGAAATTATGGAAAAATTAGTTCTCGAGCCGCAGATTTTAAATAAGTACCATCTGGTGTATTTGATTAATTTCCTTCTTTAAGACCAGTGTATAACATAAATGACAGAATCCTCTTTTAGTGCTCTTCTCTTCTATGGTCACATCACTGTTAACATACCCTTTTGGATGCCATGCATTATTTTGTTTAGCACTTTATATATTGACTTGATATAATCTAATTGATCAGATATATGTTGCTCCTATCTTGTAATATGGTACCTTTACATATTACTGATTGCGGCCATGATTTAGCTCCCACTCTAATGTCTAATGCTTGCCTATCTTCCTTTTAATTCTCAGTAATTGTTGTAGGGTTTACATATTCCTTATCAGACACATTTTCTAGAGCTCATTATTTGGCTTACTTTACGTTCCTATAGGGCATGGCTTGTTAACAGTAGGGGAATTGCAAAGAAAGTAAAAAATGCTGCCCGCTTTTCCAACTATCAAATCAATGACCTGGGAGCAGAAGCAAGTCGGGAATGTCCCAATTGCAAACACCTTATTGATAACAGTGATGTAAGTTCTTGTATATTTCAGTATCCATTTTACTATTTAATATAGAAATATGTTATGATACAAGGTCTAGCCAATCCTCTAGATTTGAAGTCTTCTGTTGGACGTATTTTCTTTCTGATGTTCACCTTCTGTGTTGGATAATTATTATATTTGCATAAATTGTCTCTGCCAAAATGAGGCTTAGTTGTTCCAAAAGTTGCCTCTATCCTTCCATTTGGCTCCATGAAGCTATTCTAAATACTTATATCAGGATGTAGGAACATTAAAAGCAGTTTAATAAACTGCTGCATTATTGATATGCCATGTAAATTAAATCTTCATAACTGAAGGTACTGAAAGTTGCTCCCCTGATGTCAAATCGGTCATTCATTTTCAATAGTGGTGTACTTGTGTAATCTGATAAGGCTGCCAACTCATGATAAATAGTGGAGACTAATCATTCATAATGAAAGTTGTAGTGACTGTTGAAACTATTTAATACCGACATACGTTAGAATATTCATGCTATTCTTTGACCAAATATGCCAAAGCTGATGTTTTAATCATTAGCTGAAACCTCTTCCTCTCTCTGTCTCTTCCTCCCCCCCCCCCCCCCCCTCCCCCCTCATGCTCATGTTTTTCAGACTTAGCTTGTAACCATGATAATTAGTGTTTCAGATCTAATATTGGATTTATTATTTGAATATCATCTGCCTAGCTAAATTTTAGACTTCTATGGAAAATATTGCTAGTCCATAACTTCAGCTGTGAGTAGAAGCATCACCATTTCATTTGCATTTCATGAATTCGTAAATGTGATTTTGAGAAAGAAAAAGATGTCATTAGAATCTAGAAAAAGCTTGATAAGTAAAAAAGATAGTTAAAATTATATGTATAGATTAGTTTGTTGAAAGAAGACTTAAAGTTAATCACTTTATATAAGTTGTTAAGGGTGTGCACATATCATATTTTAAGCATTTAATTGTGACAGCAAACTAATTTATGTTGAAAATGATAATATCTTAAAATGATTGGAATTAGTTGTTATTGAGTACATAAGCTTAGTAAGTACAAGGGGGAATAATGTCAGAAGCTATATTTGTACCAAAAATTAAAAATAGTGGAAGCTATATGTTGGTGAGAAGCTTGAAACAAGACTTGGTGGTTAGGCAAAATCCTAAGAGCTGGATGAGGAGAATGGTGTCATAACACACGTAAAACCATAGGACCAATACGAAACAGTGGGGTGCACTGGAAAACTAGTATATAGTGGTCTTTTGCTGATTTACTGGTAGTATCAACTTTTGATATTAAATTGAGGTAACTATCTGGTGTTTCCATTCATCTTTCCAGTCACATTTCTGTTTTTAAGGGAAACAACTTATCATTTCCAAAATTGTTTCCTCAGAACCGTTGAGTGGGTCATCCAATTCTCAGATATTATTTTATTTGATATCCTATAATTATGATGTAAAGAAACAATTAATAGTTGAAATAGGACGCTAGATATAATGTTCACCTTTTCATTTTTTTGTATGAGTAACACTGAGAGACTGACTTGCATACTGAAAGAAATTGGAATCATGACAATTTTACTTGCCAAGAGCAAATTAGTAACTTGGTAAACATATGAGAAATATATAAATATATTGAATGCTCAAAGTAAAGGTTTGGAAAAAAATGATTAAAAAACTGAAGCATCCTAGTGAGTAGGAGATATTCATGTTCTTTAATAAGTGAATCATTATTCATTAAAAATACAAATTATCCATAAAAACCATTAGTTCTCCATAAAGACAATATCGACTTGGTAGAATTTTTGATGAAAAATTGGGGTTAACTAGAGAATGTTTCAGCAACTTAGGTGCTAAGCATGTAAAGGTCATTATTACAATCAATATATGTACTATGTAGTAAAATTTTGAGACAATTTTTAACCAGCACAACTTCTTGGTGGAAAATATCAAACTTGAAATTCTGACATTCTTGCCCATGCATCAACTCATTTGATATGGCCTTATGTAGAACGCCTCTTTGATGATTTTATTTAGTTTGTAATAGTTTTGCTGCAAAAAAAGTTAAATCTTTTTTGCTGTTATGTTAACCTATATAATCCTATATGTAAGATCTTCATTTCTTTAAAATATTCTTACCTGATCTTCCTCCAAGATTTCATTATTTTAAATTACCTTCATCATTCCTTTTGTAACATCTCGGACAATAAGGTTATTGACTTTTATTTACTTGTTTAGTAGTCGAAAAAATGTCTTTAAAACTCTCTGGTTTCTTAGAGTTAGACAAAAGGTTTAGGAGAAAAGGGTAGGGGTTAGAGGCCTAGAGATAAAAGTCTAATGCCATGACTACTTGTACCATAATCAAGATGTAGTTTGAACTTTCAAGGAAAAGGATTATAAGGTTGGCTTTGTCCATATAATAGAGAAGGAAAATATTATGCACGTGGAGGCATTGATTATATGCAAGGTATTTAGTACTTTGTTAATGATTACTGTTAGAACAAGCATATGCTGATAAGAGATTAGCATGGTATGCTTGCTGTCCTACACCATGTTGACACGACACATTTTCATTATGAGGCACACAAACTCACTCAACTCAACTAAGCCTTAATCCTAAACTAATCGAGATTAGTTACATGAGTTTTTTTCCTCCATTTTGCTATATTCAAAGATATACTTTCTAAAAGATGGGGTGGTGTCATGTCACTCCTTACCACCTCATCCATGTGATTTTTGGTCCACTTGTACCACACTTTCCTTCTACATATATCAAATCACTCCTTTGTACTTGTGCATCCTTCAATCTATGCTGTACATGTTCAAACTATCTAAGTCCTCTCAATTTGTCCTCAATTGGTTCTACCTCTACTTTTTACAAATGACTTTGTTTTTTATTTTATCTTTTTTTGTATTACTGCACATCCATCTCAACATTCTTATTTCGGCCATGCCCATCTTGTGCATATGTCGTTTTCTAGCTATCCATTATTTTGCACTCTAAAGAATACCTAGTTGTATGGTGGTCTTATTAAATTTTCCCTTCAACCTGCCAAATATCTCGTTGACATAAGATTCCAGTTGCATTCATTTTAACCACTGTGCTTAATCTTGTGGATAACATCCTCTTCAATCTTTTCTTCTTTATGCATAATTGATTCTAAATATCGAAAATGATCATGATCCTCTTCCTTAGTAATCCTCTTCCTTAGGAATCCTCTTCATGATCCTCTTCAATCTCCCCTTCATTAGGAATATCATGATCCTTAATTTTTACTCCACATTCATCTTTATTTCTAATTTTACTAAAACTAATTTTTCTGTATTCTGTCTTGGTCCTACTTAACCTGAAATCCTTAGATTCTAACACACTCCTCCATAATTCTAACTTACGACCAAGGTTCATCGAACTGGTATTGAGACCGGTACTGGTCGGCGACTGGTACGGTTCGGTACCGGTTCGAACCATTCAGAACTGTTTGGTTCTGGTCGGTTCCGGCCACATCCAATCAGGTTTCTATCCCTAGGAGGCCAGAACTGTTTTCTATTGGAGAACCGACTCGGTCGGAGACCGGATCGGCTCGGTTTGGGCCAAACCGGCTAGTATGGCTCGGTTCAGCAATCATTGCTCACGACTAAATCCAACCTTAGTTTCATCTATTAAGACTATATTATCCGCAAATAGTATGCACGAGGAAATATCATCCTGAATATGTCTAGTAAGCTCATCCATAACTAGCACAAGATGAGGACTTAGAGTAGGTTTTTGGTGTAAATCTATGGTGATTGAAAATTTATTAGTATTACCACAGGTAGTTCTCACATTGAGAACTTCTCTATCATACATGTCCTTAATCACATTAATATAACTAACAAGAATTCCTTTCTTTTCTAATACCACCATAAGACTTCTTTTCATATACTTTTCTAAATTAATAAAAATTATATGGAGATCTTGTCTCTTTTCTCTATATTGCTCCCCTAATCTCCAAAAGAGAAAAAATAGCTTTTACAATCAACTTTTCTAGCATAAAATCAAATTACTTCTCTAATATTTTTGTGTCACATCTCAATCAATGCTCAATTACACTCTTCCAAGGTTTCATATTGTGGCTCATGAGTTTAATACCATGATAGTTAGACCAATTTTGAATCACCTTTATTCTTATAAATTAGTACTATAATGTTCTTTCTCTATTCATTAAGTCTTTTCTTTGTTTTTAAAATCTTTTTAAATAAATTAGTTAACCAAATTACTTCCATGTCACTTAGATACTGCCAAATCTCAATAGGGAATTTATCAGGTCCTACTGTTTTTCTTATTTTCATCTTTTTTCATAGCCCTCTTTACCTTAGATACTCTAATTTTATGTGTATACTTGACATTTCTATCTATAATAGAACTAGTAAACATCTTAAATTGTTTACATGACTTTCATTGAATAGCTTATCAAAATAACCCCTCCATCTTTTTTTAATCTCATCCTTCTTAATCAAAATTTTTTGATTTTCATCTTTGATGCATTTAACCTGAGAGTCTTTAGTTTTCCTTTCTCTTCGTCTTGCAATTTTATAGATATCTTTCTCTCCATTCTCAGATTCTAATTTGCGATATAACTCTTTATATACTTTTATTGTAGCCTCTTGTATCGTCTTTTTAACTTCCTTCTTAGCCATCTTATAGCTTTTATATGTTTTTGTATTTCTATATTTAGGTAGTCTTCTATAGCATTCTCTTTTAGCCTGAACTGTCAACTGAATTTTCTCATTCCATCATTAAGTTTTCTTATTGGGTAGCCCTTTTTTGTTTGATTCTTTTAATATCTCTGTAGCCATTATCTTAATACTGCTATCCATCTTTTCCCGTATGGTATTGATTTTCCTATCTAGACCCCTTTTTGCTTCCTTCAATACTTTATTCTTCAAAGTCATTTATTTCTATCATGGCAAATTTTATCATGTAGTCTTCAGGTTCCTAATTTCTTTAGTCCTTTCTATTTCCTAATACACATATCCAAAACTACCAATCCATATTGATTGGTTAGACTCTTACCCAGTATAACTATATAATTTTACATAAAACTCGACCAATCTTTCTGGTAAGGAAGAAATCTATTTAACTACTACTATGCCCACTTTTAAAAGTCATTAAGTGAGAGTCCTTCTTTACAAAGCATGTGTCAGCTAATATTAGTCCTATGCCATTGCAAACACTAAAATGGCATTTTCTTCCTCATTTTAATGTCCAAAACCATAACCCTTGTGCACTCTTTGTTAAAACTTACTTTATATTTTCACACCTGCCCCATTCAAATCTCATCTGATAAATATCTTTTCTCTATTAGGACCTGTTGAATGAGTCCATCCATGTCCTCCTTAAACTGTTGTTTTGTGGCATCATCTAATCCTATTTAAGGAGCATAAGCACTAGTGATATTAAGTCTCCTCTTGTAATTATAATTTTATCAATATTATTCTATCATTTACTCTCTTAGTATTTACAACTCCATCTTCTAAACTCTTAATCTATAATAATTCCTACTTCATATTTATTCCCATCTTTCTTAGTATACCAAAGTTTATAACTCGTTTGACCAACTTTCTTTGCTTTTTCTCCTATCCAGGCAAGCTATGTTAATTCTCCTCCTAGACATTGTATCTTATCTATTAGTTCTATTAATTTTCCTGATAGTGATCCTATATTTCAAGTTGCTAAAGCCTAAATATATTCATCTTATTTGAACCAATTTCTTTACCTACATCCATCCATTAAAGTGTAAGAATTCTTCCCTAGTTCCTGTATTCATTAAAGCGTGAGCTCGGATGTGGTAGAAAATATGTATACAAGTTTGTAAAAAGATTATTCACAACCTATTTTCTAAGGTAGAACATGTTATTCAATTTTTTCCTTGACAAAGACCAAATTTTATTCTTTACTATTCATAAACATGTTTCAATCATTGGTTTTAACAGTATCTATAGATTTAGCATCTTAATATCTATGTTCGTTGCTGTTTAGGGTTTTAGATCATTTGCCATGCAAATTGGCAGTATACATTGTATTACTATACTGACAAAACCTTTAAAATAATTTGTGAATGTAACTAGGGTTACATGTTAACAAGGTTCATCGAACCAGTACCGAGGTCTGTATTGGTTGGCGACTAGCATGTTTCGAGATATACCAATAGGGCCTTTTTTCTTTTTGCCAATTTCGAATTGAAGTCGACAAACTATTTGTCGACTTCATTTTGAAATTGGCAAAAAGAGTCAGGCCTATTTATTTTTGCCGATTTCATTCGAAATCAACAAAAATAAATAGGGATCTCCTATTTCGAAACAAAATAGGGGATCCTCTATTCTAAACTTTGGATGAAGGCTTTCGAGCCTTCTTTGTCTCTCTCTCGACCTTTCTATCTCTCTTCGCCTCCTGCTGCCTCTCCCTCTCTCTCCCCCTCTATTTTCCTCTCTCTCGTTCTCTCTCTCCCTCTCCCTCTGTAGGCACAGTAAGGCTTCCGTTCCAAATCGAACGAATGAAATATGCCGCTAACCGACCGATTCAGTTAGGTACTTCCTATTATTGGCTGGTTCGACATAGTTCAACGAACCATGGTGTTAACTGTTATAGGCATTTCACTTGTACTGTTGGTATTGTGGAAGCTGGTATCTCAAGACATTCTAACTTCTGACATATTGTAGTTGGAAAACAATTTCTGTTGTTACCATGTCGAAGTTGTTAATCAATTTTGCAAGGTCTGTAATCTCGATAGCGGGTACCATACTAGTACGCCATCAATTCAGTACAGTTCGGTCGGATATGGTATGACACGCATTCCATCATATTGAGACAACTCTCAGCCTCTTTTTTTTCACTCCTTGTCATGATTCTGAAACCGGGAGGTATGATTGCTAGTGAGTGAAACCAAGCAGTACAGCTTGGTTCGGACTAGTATGGACCAGTTTTCATGTCGAACCAGCAAAATCGTTCCAATTTCGCATTGGTTTGGTATGGTATGCTCGAATGAGCAATTCAAGTCGGTTTTGCACTCCTTGCAATCTTGTAAATTCTCATAATTGGGATACTACTTTGTTAATCTGTGTTCAAACCTTACCGGTGCATGTTTCTTCGATATGTATCAATAAATTTTTTTGATATTTTTATTTTTTGTATTTACAAAAATGGTTCAGAAGTAGTTTAGCCCTTGCTTGGAACAGGATATGTCGACAACCTTCATGATTTCTTCTGCTGTTTTGTTCAGAAATTAAGAACATCAAAAAATTTTAAAACATAAAGCAACATGTGATTATTAACCATGGTATTATTATGATTGGGGGTGTGGATGAGCCAAAGGCGAGGAAGCTTGGACTAACTCAGCTTAGATTAATTATGCTTTATGCATAGCCCGCTAGGCTTGAGCTGCTTGAGCTAAAGGGGAAAGGGGTGAGAGGGGTGAAAGTTCCATGTTCCACCGGGAGAGAACATTGACGACCTGGTTGGGAGATGAGGTGGCATGGACAATAAAGATGCAGAAGGAGGGACTGATGTGGAGGTGCGGGCAGACAAAGAGGTGGCATAGATATGGCACACAGTGTGGGAAGACAGAAGAGATCTTATCATGCATGATGTTATGAATGTTTTGCATGAAAATTTATGTTAACATGCATATTTTGCATGATTTATTCATGTGTCATCAAAGTATGACCAACATTTTCATTTGTCTTGCAAATTATTCCAGCATGCATCTATGTCACCAGCTGAAGATCCGTTTAGGTGTTGGAGAACTTATAGGCAGTTGGTGATGGTACTTAAGACCATCTCTGCAATACATCATAACTAAGTTTTGTTGTAGAGGGAGCTTATTGTGTGATTGAAGGGAATGCTGTTGTATTTTATTTTATTTTTTCTAAAGGAGCTAAGAATAAACTTTTAGTTCTTAATTTATTTCATTGAAGCCCTTTGTTTTAGTATCTATTCTTATCCTATTTTGCAAATAGTATTCCATAGGACTACCAGAACATGGCTCTGCACCAATTGGTACTTCAGGGTAGCAGAGTGTACAAACCTGTAAAGTACCATGTCTAGGCCCCTGTGCCTTATCCAATATACCCATCAATTTTTCATAAAAATCATTTCTTCAGCTATGCTCTCTTGCAGTTTTTCCATAGCACGAGAATTCTTGTACCTTTTTGTGTTTATAAAGCCATGAGTTGATACTTTGAAAGTATTTGGAACCAAGACATTCAATCACCCCACATCTCTTTCTGCTTGTTCTTATAAATAACCTTCTACAAGCCATTTATAACCATTGTAAACAACAACTATCGTATTCTGACTTCTTCGGCACTAAATTCTAAATTTGTGGTTTTTTGATGAAATCAATAACTTGTATCTGCAAGGAAATCTTAATTTATAGCACCAAAAGTCAAGCCTTCAGAATTTCTGAACTGAAAACTGGGATAGCAAACTTTGGCTCATTATATGCACATTTGAATTGTAGCTTTTTGATGTACTAATTGGGGGTTATCATTTATAAAATAATGTATATGAACAAATATTTATATTTTTATTATTATATAGTAAAGGTCAAAAGAGCTGTGTATCTGGCATGCTAGAAATTGACTATTTTTTAGCTAAAATTTGGACCTTCTAATCATTAGAAATAAGCTTCTATAAAAATAATCATAATTTTTTCTTTTAGTATTTCTTTCTGCAGTTTAAATGAGTTTCATTATTCAAATCACTTTATCGTAGTAGGTTAAGTTTGTATGTCAATTGCATCTATATTGTAAGGTCTGACAGGAGATTATTTCTTGGGCTCTAAAGTAGGGTGTTCTCCAGCAATATATTGAGATTGTTAAGGAGATGCTTGAGGATGCAGAAACAAGTGAACTGACTACTTTTGGCATTGGCAGCAGCACGAGTTCATGATGATTGTAGGGTTGCATGGTTGATCTGGACTAAGCTCAGACCCTTTTATTTTAGTTATACACTTGTTTCCAACAAATTTTCTAGTTCATTGCCATGGTTTTTGTGGTTTGCGTGAGATATGTTAACAGTTCACATTAAATGAGTTAATTCTTGGAGTTATGAAGGAAAATTTTTCTAGAGGAAAAAGGCTTTAAAACTAGTTGAACCAAGAAGGTATATGTTGATTGCAAGTTCACTTGGAGATAAAAAATACAAGTATTATATCAATATTTTGATGATGAAATACCATAAAGTGACTTTCATTGTCTCCATTATATACAAGTGTTGTTTAGGAGATGCAAGATTAGAAAAGGTTGGATGAAGTGGAAAAATGCTAGTAGTATATGACCGAATTTTTGGGAGAGAAATAAAATACATCTCAAATGTTGTATACAAAGATGAGGATGGCATGGTGGATATGATGTAAAATTAGGAATTTTGAAGTTAGTAATGTACTATTGTGGACGTTGTATGATATGTAAAATTTAGATAAATGATGCACTTTTGGAATATGATTGATATTGTTTAGTCATATCTGATGTAACTTTTGGAGGCACCTTTAAGGAAAGGGATGCCAGTCGTAGGGTAAATAGTAATAGGCCTAAGACCGTGTGGATCGAAGTTGAGCATTAGGTTTGAAGAAACTTGATTAGATAATACTTTGTTTCAGTTAGAATTTGCAAGCAAGGATCCAGGGGACTGATCCAAAATAACTGGGCTTTGGGTTTGGACAACAACAATTAGTAGATTTATAAGAGACAATGATACCCATATTTTTTTTATCTTTGTATCCCAAAATTTAGGGATTTCATGAAATGCAATTAACATCTTGCTTCCATTGTAATAATTTCAAGAAAGTTGGAACTATGTATTTAATTTTGCTAATCAACTTCCTGTACTCCCAATCAATTGCCTGATATGAATGATTTGCCCCAACATTAAGCCATGGAGATCAAAGAAAAATGGACAGGATTGGATAGAAGGGGATTTGTAGTTGGTTTCTTGCTAGATGAAACTGGTGTGGTTTGTTTTGGCTGAAATTTACTAAGTAGTTGGCTGATTTCATATTAGATACTGAAACCTTTAATTAAGGGCTAGTTCTGGAACTTCTTTGGATGAAACCAATCTGAAAGTAGTCATTGTAATTTTTGTTATGGCCGCAACTTCAAACTATTGAACTTTCAAAATTCTTATCAACATTGCTAACTAAATATTACTACATTCTATGTCATGATTTTTGACATGTCAATCTGTGAGACAATAACACTTAGGAAAATGTCTGGCTTGATTTCATAGTTTGTATGAGCTGAGAAACCTCAACTTGGGTCATATGTTACAAAATCATTCATTTGGCTTTGCATGATGATTTCTATGGTGTTTTGCAAAGTTGATTTCATTTGTTTCATTGTTGTGGAGTACCCAACTTGTATCCCATAGGATTGTTTCTTGTTGTCCATGCACTATGCACAATAACCAATGTTAAAACCCATCAGAATTGTTTATGGATTGTTTATTGAAGTGTAAAGGATGTAATGCATAAATAAGTTTAATCAGTTTGCTTGAGGCTGCCCCCACAGAGATTGACTTCACGAGACTGCTGTATGAATCTGGGCACCTGCTTTGCCTGTCTTAGTATGTCCACTATGTTCATGTTTCTAGTTAGAGGATGTACTCTTGCTGTGAACCTAAAAATTGGGTGGCAAGTCAAGAATCGGTGTTGGACTCTATCAAGGTACTTTACCTTGGAACAACCAGCAATCTAGAAAGCAAGGATTATTTGATGTAAGAAAAGTATGAATGCAGAAATACTTACCGACATTGCCTAAATGCTCTTAGAAGTTATCTCTGTTGTCTCCGTAGCGCCAGTGCTCCAAGCATAAATGCCTGGATCAATCTAATTCTTATGAATATAAACCTCTATGATTAATTATAATCATGGCTAGACATTTCTTTTATTATCTATTTGTTTTGCATATATATAATCATGATAGTTTTCACAAATTGTGGCTTCTTTAAATCCCTTGCTGGAAGTAACTGAAGGAATAATGCTTTGTCAGTGTAGAAAGTTAATTTTTATTGCTTTACTGTGCAGGTTACTTTAGAATGGCCTGGACTTCCTGCTGGTGTTAAGTTTGATCCATCTGACGTAGAGCTATTAGAACATTTAGCAGGAAAAGTTGGGATAGGAAATTCGAAACCCCATGTGTTTATTGATGAATTTATTCCAACTTTGGAGGAGGATGAAGGAATCTGCTATACTCATCCTGAAAATCTCCCTGGTATCCAGATATTCATTTTTTCTTGACAATTACATGATCTAGATTGTAGCCACTAAGTCATTCTTTGCATTAGGTACGAAGAAAGATGGAAGCAGTGTTCATTTCTTTCATAGAACATCAAATGCATATGCAAGTGGGCATCGTAAGCGCCGTAAAATCAATAGCAACTGTGATAAGTCGGAGGAGTGCATAAGATGGCACAAGACAGGGAAAACTAAACCTGTGCTGGAGAATGGCGTTCAAAAAGGCTGGAAGAAAATAATGGTGCTATACAAAAGTTCGAAAGGTGGCGGCAAACCAGATAAAACTAATTGGGTGATGCATCAATACCATCTTGGTACTGAAGAAGATGAAATGGATGGTGACCTTGTGGTTTCAAAAATTTTCTTCCAACAGCAAGCAAAGCAAATAGATAAGAGTGACACTAATCCAGTCAATGAGTCTGAGATATTTGCCATCAGGGTTAGTCCTAGAACCCCCAAGTCAAATACTCCACAACCACCCCGGCCAAAAAAGGATAATCTGTTCAATACCGATGAGCATAATCTACAGATCTTGCCAGTCCATGTAAGTCGAACACACTCTTGGTTCAAGTGGTCAGTGTTTTTGCTTTTAGTTGCTGATGGTAATGTGGTCTTTCTTATATCTTTAAATGTTTGTAGTATGAATTGTTTTCTAGCACATACTTAGTTTCCTCTCTTTAACATTTTCACTGAATCATAAGTATGGCTCTCATCCACGCTGAGGTCTCAGCCCGGACATCAGTTTATATTGATGTATTTAGCATGCACCAGTACAATATATTTGGAATGTCTGCTCTCATTATCTCAGTAGATGTGAATTGATATTCTCTGAGATATTGGCCTATACAATATCAAATATATCAATCTATGAATTGAGTCTTTTCTTTAGTCTCCTTTTTGCTATGTTATTTTGGCTCTTTCTCACTATTTACTAAAATCAATGCCTAAAAAAATAGAAATATTGTTTTTAGTATATCAACAGATTTTTCAGATATATAGGCCTAAATATCATGTACCATAAAACAAAGATATACTAATAGGCATTATTCAAATAATTATGTTTCCATTTACATATCTGTTTAGAGTGTACTAAATAGGGCCGATTTATTATAAAATATTACTTTTGAGGTTCAAATATGTTTAAAAAAACAAATAAAAACGTAAAACTTAAATAGACATGCTAAAAAAAAAATCAAAAAATATACAGTAGATGTGCAGAGCAAATCTCGGGATGCTCAACTAGGATGGCGACCGGGATGGTGCAGGATGCATGGCGTCCCATTTTGTGGGAAAGCCGGGATGTCCCTGTCCTATGGGATTTGAACCTTTGATTTATATAGGAAGAAATATCATGATATCTTGGTTCTTCTAAAATTCCTTTATCCTTTTATCTTTACTTATATTGGTTGTCCACTGGGAGAGATGGGATAACGAGAGTTCAGAAAAGAAAGAAGAGTGGGCCCTGTTATTACTAAACAATTTTTCAGATTCCTTCCGGTTTATCCTTCTTTTGAGTTCCTTCCTTGTACATAATTTCTACTCTCTCAAGTTTGAAAAAGATTGAGGAGAAGATAATTAAATCTCTGGTGACATCTTTTTCAGAGAGTAGTTCCAAATTGAAATGCTTGTTTCACAATAATGAACTTTTATTTTAACTTTTGCTCAATATTACACAGATTGAACAGTATGCAGAAGTTGGGGTAACCCGATCACCCTCACCTGTGGTTCGATTAAGGGGTGAAGGTGAGAATCCTGTGCCATGGGCTGGTGAATCTCAAGCTGTCGAAGAACCAGATCCAAACAATTTGGATGAATCATTGTTGTGCCATGAAGTGCTTGATTCTTTTCCTCGTATTGAAGATTCCTTTGGCTATCCAAAATTGGATCGTGACAGGAATGAGATGCCAGCTGCAGAAGCCAATACACTTTGTGGGTTCTCTGATCTTGATAACATATTAATCGACACACCACCAGATTTTCAGCTTGCTGTAAGATTTGCTACTTCCTTTGACCTTTTTTCTTTAAAAAAATGTTGTGATAAAATCTGCAAATAAAATGTTCTTTTATCCATCTTGTTGCACAGGACTTGCAGTTTGGTTCACAAGAAAGCATCACGAGTTGGCTAGACCGTTTATAGAATGAAATATGTGGGAACTGATACCTCCAATGATCTCACTGAAGACCCCAATTTTGTGTATCTTGTTGGTCTTGTACTGTAGTGATGATAATGTTCTCAATTGTATAGTCAGATGAATGGGGTGAGAGATGCAAGATGCTTGTTTGGCTATTTAATCCAACATTTTCCTCAACTCTTGAAATTCGGTAACCTTTAAACATCAATTTGGAATGGCATTGAATTTTTGTATCTGAACCTCCCAAGGGATTCAAATGTTAGGGAGAGGTTGGCTTTGCATGGAATATCTGGTTTGTACATTGTGCCGAAGTTGTTTCAGTGTTTCCTTTTACAGTAAATGATCATGAGACATTTCGGCCTTTGATAGGATACGGAATGTGGAAGGCTTTGAAGACAATCAAAGAAATCCAAGCAAAACATTGCTTTCTTGAGCTGGTATTGTGAATCTAATAGCTTGTTTCGGAACCTGACTGTTATGGCTTGGCTAGGAAAAGGTGATTTTTGTAGGAAAACTCTCAATTAGAGTTTCTTGAATGTTTCCTGTTGTTATAGGAATATATCAGTTAACACTTGTCGTCTCTGGTTTGGGAAGTCCAGAGAGCTTTATAATAGACACTAGAGCAGTCTGCTTTTATGAGCAAATGGATTTTATTATCCAGTATCTCAGGGGGACATGGGCCTGCAGACCAATATTAGAATTGACGCCAATATTTTCTGCTTTCATGAACAGAATGTCTTGAGCTTCTGCTATCATGATCAAGTTAATTACAAATTGAAACTTTACCACTATTGAGCTTAATTCGAAGTAACATCACATCAGGGGTCCTAATATGTTGTCCAAGAATTTACAGATTTTCATGGCTTGTGCTTTGGATTCTGCTTTTTTTCTCTAGGAAGGCTCTACAAGCTGAAGACTTGAACATTGGCTATTGCTAAACTAGAATTTCGAAAGTATGTCTCCAGTGTTTAATATATGATCAGATAACCTTCCACAGGATTTTCAGCAATTTTGGTAGATTAAAATGTTTAACTTTTTCCTGTGTTAGTTCTTTGAAAAGAGGGCTCACTCTTTCTTAAAAATTTCATATGTGGCTAACTGTTGACGGCGTTTGGAGCTCAATGAATGATAGAAGTTTTATCAACTGACAACTGCACTATGGAACACTTCTAATCATCTGGCCTTTTTCTAATTCTTGGAGCCGGAAAGAACGCTATCTAAGAACCTAAAGCATTCTTTGTGGGCAACATTTGCTTATAAATGGGCCTTCTAAAGAATCCATTTTCCTAGCATTTATCTGATACTGTAGCAGGAATGAGTTCACCAAATCATCAACATTACAAAATTTTCATGCTTTAGCACAAGATATTCAGTCTGAAGTAACACGGGGATGCCATCTTGTTTACGCAACCTACTGATTCTTGAATGTGAGATCTTCCAAGCATGAAGACTACGTAATTCAATTTTCTCAAGAAGACAAATTGAGGACATCTAAATGTATGACCAATAATGGCCCCCTCGACGGCAAGTTCGATGGATACAGATACTGTTCAGTACATCTCTAGAAAGTTTCATAGCCTTCCATTATCCATGAGTTTTAGGTCTTGAAGACATTAGGTAACCATAACATGCACTCCATATTTATCTAAGTCATATTCCAAAATGTGCATGCACATTCATGAAAAGCTAATGAACATGCATCCTCCATTGGTTTTCTTGTGGCCACAACAGACAATTATGACCAGATCAAAGCTTGAATTATGATCGCAGCCATACCTACCGTCGATGTTGTGAGACTTTCAATGTGTCACATTCATTCACCGACCGATCATCTACTCTTGACTTGCGAGTAATACCTACATGCATGGTGTAATGACAGAGAAATGACAAGAACCCATATCATCAAGAGTGCTGTACCGTGACGGATGAAGACGGTAAGGCACAGTTGAAGGGACCACTGGATCCTACAATTGCATGTCCAGCTATAGCCACACGTTTGGCTTCTCTTCAAATGGTTGGGGAAATATCCAAGGGGCACGTACCTTTCCATATTGGACGTTTAAGGGATGGAGATAATGAAGGGGAACCTCTGGGATTTTGTCGGACTAATGTCGTCTTCTTGGATGACCATTGGAGCAACGTTCCATGTAATGAGATTGTGAGAGGGGGAGACTTGAGACCTGACATTAAAGTAGTAGTATTGGGACCTATAGGTGCTGAACATGGTCGTCAACAATTGAAGGAACTGGGTCCTGAAGGTGACCATTTCGAAGTGATATATATGGAAGGTTAAATACATGGACTGAAAACCATGAAGGTTAGTTTGGGTCTAACAGTTTGTTATGGTCATTTGGCTTATGGTAAAAATAAAATCAGTCATGTTGGTCCTTGCATACATTGAATAGAGCATATAACAATGATAGAAGGATGATTGCATTAAAAAGAAATTAGATGATAAATGATGTTACAATAAAATGGTTTTGCAGTAAATGATGTTACAACTGAAAATTTGGATGTAGACGATAATTGCTCGAAATTTTGAGAACATATGCATCCTAATAAAATTTAATAGTTCGTCAATAACTGATAGTTCAGTAGGTTGTTACTTTTCTTCCAAAGGCTTGCCCATGAAGAAGGTCCAGTTTTCTAGGTATTGCTCAAACAAATTCCAACAAAATAGTAGTATGTATGTATGCAATAATAGGCAAGCATATACATTAGTGTCATATTTAACATAGGAGTTTATTTCGAGAGGACATCGATATTTATCAAGGACTAAGCCTGTGAGGCACTTCAGGGCATGAGGATAAAGATGTTTCCAACCATCTTAATTCAAAGATTGTCTAACTGAAGTGCTAATTTTTCCATTTGGTTAGGGAAGCTAAATTACAATGATATTGAAGAATTGACCCCTCTTGCATAATTGGAAATGTGAAGAATTAATCAAAAAGTCATCAGCTTGCAACTAACAATATCTTTCACATTTATAATTATCATCAAATTGAATGCTTGTCAAGTTATATGCACAACTATTTAAGCTAGTAGCTTCCTTGGAGGTCACACTCCTCTACCCGATCAATTGGATTTTCTGGATTAGAGTCTTAGGTGGTGTATACTTCAATATTTGAATCTGGAAAGCAGGAGGGGTTCCCTTTATCTCACCAAAAAATAAAAAAGAATGGTTAAATTATTCACTTAAGTTTCAAGCCTTCACAATAATATATAAATTTAAATTCGATTCGACCTAAATTGAATTGAAAATCATGTTTGTATTCAAACTTCTGACCCAATTCATGGACCACCAACCCAACTTAGTCTTGCTTGCGTTGCTAATCACTGGCAACTCATTTTTCAACCCTAACATTATATAAAATGGTCATATTTCCTACTAACTCTCATGAAGTTGGTATTTTCATAATTCTATGCATAGTAAGAATCTCACATCCTCCAAAATCGCAAGTCACAGTTAATTATTTTATCACCTAAAGTATGCCACTTTTATTTAAAATTGGTTCCATATCCAATATCTTAGTAGTAGCTATGTAATTATACATGCATTATAACTAACAGATACAAAAATTAGAGAGATATATGCATACATGAACAGACAACTTAGATTTGTCTAATAAAGTTTTAGTTCGCATATATGAAATCATTGCTCTAGGAAATCATCATGCTGCATAACATATTTCTTATGTAGTATAAAAGAAGCCAGAATTATTTGTTATATCTTCTACTGAAAACTTTAGTCAAAAAGACCATCAACGCTTCCCCATTACAATGTCAGCAGATTCAGCTCTTCACTTCAAACTTATCTTGGACACACTTCCATGCATGCTGCCTCAAAATTCAACGTTCCAAATTGATTGACAGCTGGTCAGCATCACAACAATGCCAAAGCACACCATTGTTCAGTTGAGCCATATAGTTTTCAAGAGTGTACGGCGTGTCGACTCCAACCTCCCATGAGATCCACGT
Source organism: Phoenix dactylifera (assembly GCF_009389715.1). Taxonomy (NCBI): domain Eukaryota; kingdom Viridiplantae; phylum Streptophyta; class Magnoliopsida; order Arecales; family Arecaceae; genus Phoenix; species Phoenix dactylifera. The sequence goes on from NC_052405.1 coordinate 17,834,239, forward strand.
TGGAGGAAAGTTACACACTTTGGGACAACAAAAGGGAAAGGTTTTTTTTTTCTTAATTACTTATCACGCAGCTATTTGTTCAAAACACTGAAGCTAGCTGAACTCTTAACATTATGTGACTCCATGTGTGTTTTTATCTCCTCATCCGGGCTTAAAAAAGCCTGCATTCATTTCAGACTTTGCTTCTTGCCCCCAAAAGTTCTAGTAGGAAAGTAATTACATGTTAAGGCTGTTGGAAGAATATTGCCTAGAAATTGTTATATTGTTACTTTTATTATTTTAGAACAGTATTGTATAAAAGAATAATCTACTAAAATAAATTCTAAAGATTGAAAAGATCTTATCTGGATTGAGATGTGTGATGCACACTATCCTAGGAATGTGATCTGCATCCTACCCCCTATGGTGATCCATCCTCAAGGTACAATAACTCGGCTTAACCCGATCCTTCTCTAATGAACACGATTTCTAGAAAGCTTGACCCAAATGTCTCCTTCGGATGCCCTGAAAGGGAAAGAAGCAAAAAATTGAAAAGATGGAGAAAAGAGAAGAGAAAAAGTCTATATTTCAGAGTGAGAGAATCACTCGGGAAACAAAGAAGAAAGAAGCAGAAAATCGAAAAAGATGAAAAGAGAAGAGAAGAGAAGAAGTGTGAATATGAGTAAGAGAGCAGATTTGATGATCCTAGAATGTTGGACCTAGAGTCTATTTATAGACTTAGTCCGGGTGACCGAGGAGACTCTATGATTCCAAAGTTACATGGTGTTTCGAAACAATGTAACCTTTTAGAACTCATGTTCTCTTCCAAAAAGTTGTAACACTTCGAGAGAGGAATGTTTGGAAAAATGTTACGCGTGTACACATCATGCCATGCCTCGCTGTACCACGCAACGCACACGTGCACAGCACAGCACAGCAGGACGAGCCGACCCTATCTCACCTTGCCTCACCACACCACGTGAACGGTTGGCATGGCTTGGCCACGCATGTGGTCACTAGCCCACTCCTTCAAAGCCCGACTCAGACTTCTTGAAAAAAGTTTCTTTACAAGCAAGAAGATTAGCTTTGACATATCTAATGTGGGACTAAAAATAATGAAAGAGTTTTAAAGCCTTTGAACTACTTAACAAGTAAGGGAAAAGATTGATTTTATTTTTTAAAATTTAAATCCTTTATAAATTAAAACTCCAATAATCCTCCTACAAAAGATTTAATTTAGGAAAAATATAAATAATAATATCTGGGCAACTTATATTATGTAACAGGTGAGGTGTCCTATAAGCTTGTCCTATAATGGACTAGGCCTTGAGCTGGGTCATTTGTCTCGGGCTTCTACTTATCATATACAATATGGATCAATTGAATTTTTATGTGGTTAGCACCATTTAAAAGGCCTTGCACTTAGTACCTTGATTTTTTCTCAAAAATTGTTAGCGTTAGCCCAAATCTTTAGTCACGGCCTATATGACAATTCTCACATAGGTAAGTCCTCTATGGATATTTCTGAATTAATACCCTATAGATTTTCTATCTTGGACTCATTAAGAGTATAACTCAAACTTTCCAAAATATTTTACCACTGATATTAGCACTTATCATAGGAATGGGAAGAGAAATATACCTCAAGAATATGCTCTGACACGATTACTCAATCAATTTTGGTTTTACCATATTGAACCTCTTTCATGGGATCTTCAATCACAAAGGTTGGGTATCTACCATCGGTGGCCAAGTAGTAGGCTTAAGCTCCATGCTCATCGATGAATATAGGGCCCCACTCCTAGACAAACTTTTGGTCAATTGATTTGCTATGTTTTGTTCCGACTTGACAAATTCTAAAGAAAGGGCACTACCCTTTTTAAGTTGTCTTATAAATTTATGACAAATTTGGATATGCCAATTCATCTTTTTATTAGTACTTTTTTGATTTGTTAATTTTATCATTGACTTATTGTCATAATGGATTGATATGACCGAAACTAGCATAGGTAGTAAAGGTAGTTTTAAGATGAGATTTTTAATCCACTCTACCTCAGTACAGGTGGTATTCAAAGCAATCAACTTGGCCTTCATGGTGGTCTGAGATATAATGGTTTATCTAAAAGATCCCCATGCTACAATAGCATCGCTGAGAAGAAAAAGATACCCAATGGTTGATTTAAGATCAAGAAAATTAGTAATTCAATTTGCATCACTGTAACTTTCAACCATCTCAAGATATCCAATATATAACAGAGATATATCAAGGGTTTCTTTAAGATATCGAAAAATCCTTTCAATAGCTGATCAATGATATTGATTTCGATTTTAAGTATATCTACTTAACCTCCATACAATATAAGCAATAAATTGGATTTTATGATTTCTGCATGCTTTTCAAAATAGCAACACTAAGTATTTCAAAAAATTAACTAATAATATGCACAGTTTTTAAAGCAATAGATATTTCTACACAGGTTTTAAAGATACCGAAAATTTTTGCACAAATTTTGAAGATGCAGAAAAATTTCTACACAAATTTTAAAGGTGCAGTAAGTTTATGCATAGTTTTTAAGGGTGCAGAAAATTCTGCAAATATTTTAAATCTATAAAAAATTTCTGTACATTTTTTAAAGTTGCAGAAAATCTATTTATATTATTTTTAGAGTACTATGAATTTCTTAAAAAATTGGTTTTTGTAAATAAAACAACCTCTATATAATAAAGATAAAAAACTTTTTGATTTTATGCAATCAAAGTAAATTTAATTCTAAGCAACCAATAGCGATTTCTAATTTTATTAAGATCACGTTCTTATACTGTTGGAAGACTATACCGAGAAATTACTATTTGGCTTTGAAATAATAAATTGAAATAAAACTTTATATCTACAAAATGTTGAAAATAAATTGGTTGAAAGCTGCTTGAATAGAGAGCAGATCAAATGATCCCAGTTATTTGGTTCTTCAAAGTCCAAATTGGGCTTCTTGAAAAAGCTTCCCTGTAAGCAAGAAGATTTGCTTTCACATATCTAATGTTGGACTAAAAATAATAAAAGAATTTAAAAGTCTTTGAAATACTTAACAAATTGGGGATAAAATTGATTTTATTTTTTAAAATTTAAGTTTTTTTATAAATTAAAACTCCAACAAAGGCATATATATCCTGAGTCCAGCAAGTATTTTGCGGACAATATATATTTTATTCTTGTGAACAAATGAATTTAGAATACTTTATAGTTGTTCATTGCATGTAAACTGACACTGGTATGTGTTCATTTCCATGCATGGTTTTCATGTGATACTTGATATTGCATGGATGATGAGAATCACGTTACCTTCTTGCTTCCAAGTTCCATTAATGTGTTTCCATGCAGTCTAAGAGAGTTAAAGGATTTTAGCTTACCACATAAGACGTCTAGATTTTGCACGAGAGCATTGGTCACCATGCTTATGAATAAATGTGCTTCGTTACGTGCATTCTAAATCGCTTTCTTCATTCCTATTTCAATGGCCAGTGGTTGCAGTGTCAGCCAAACATATTGGCCCATTCAATCATGACAATGGTTATAATATATTTAAACGTGTGGATGATGGGAACTAAATATCCGACTTACTAGGTGGGACAGGTCCCAATTAGGTAACTTGAAGATACCCCCGTAGTAACAAGCTGAATGAGGTTTGTGGACGACAAATTAACTAGAACCAGAAATTCATTTATATTAATCTTACACCAATATGTTTAGTAGTAGAACCAAAAGTAAACAGGTTTTTAAACTGAGGATGGATAAGAACCTCAGGTTTTTAAAAGCGTCCCTAAGTTACGCAAGCCTCCTGATGTTTATTTGGTGGATCAAACATATCTATAACATATTATACAATATGGAAAAATATTCAGAAGATTTGGTATATCAAATTTACTCATCAAAATATTCTTAGTTTACTAGACCAAAATTATCTAAAAATAATGTTATCAATGACATTCAAATTAGATGTCTAAAATGACATGTTTTGATTTTCTATCTTTTTATGTGTTAGCTGCACAAACTCTTCTCTCCCCAATCTAACTTATCCCATTAATAATTTCAAACTCAAATCGTTTGGTGTTACTCTCTCTCTCAAGTTCTAAATATTATTCCGCTGACTGTATATTTAACTATTTTTAAAAAAAATCTATATTTGCAAAGCCAATGTTTTTTAACTTTTATGGACACCTTGGGCATTCTATTCGTATGACTAAGGATTTGAAAGTGCAGTACTCAATAGCCATATAATGACACTAGAATGATGAGTGAGTGAATTGCAGCTTAATGCTTTTAAAGGAACAGAGAGACTAATTAATTAGTTTCATGCTGCTCATCAAGAGTTTAATGATGTAACATGGGGAACTTTATTTTTCAATTTCAAGTCTATGTCCATGACCTGTCTATTTCAGTTTTCATTGCAACTTGCTTAACATGATCTTTCTCATCCTAAATCTTTTGAGACCCTATTTGGGATTGCTTTTGAAGGAGTCAAAAGCAGTTTCTGGGGACTAAAAAGAACTTCTAACTAATATATGGATGTTTGGTAAAAGACTTGAAACAACTTATGGGTCCTCTTATAAGCTGAAAATCTCTACTTGGCAAAAGTTCCAATTAGCAGCTTCTCTCCAAATTGAAGACTGTTGGAAAATTATTTGTGTGATTAAAATACTTCTAAACTTTATAATTATTATTATTATTATACTTAGATTAAATTATAATCGATAAATTATAGATTAATAATGTCTACACTACAATAACTTTACTAGTTATGTCTATTTTGGTAAATTTGAGTCCTCTTTGAACTAGAAGAGGAATCTTATCCGGATTGTACAAAGACGGATCTGACTAGCATATATAGAGGCTACGTATCTCAGTTTATTAATCATCAATTGAAGAAAAAGGGACGTAGACCCTACGTTTGTAAATTTTTCTACTTCTTTCAAAATCTTCTCGGGAGATTCAAGCTGAGCAAGGTGAGAAAATTACTTTTTTCTTCTTGATCGGATCAAGTTGGTATTAAGGTTTTGACACTTTACATATGTTGTGGATTTAGTTTATGATCTAGATGTTCAGGCAGTACAAGTAGATGGGAGAAGGGCTATCGGTCTTGAAGTACATCGTAGGATAAAGATAAGTATCGTTACTAGTTTTATTTCAATGGTTAATGAGATGAAGAGATGCCTCACACAACTAAAAGAGAAGATTTTCTAACTCACTGAGATATATCTCAATTAGTGATGCCTTTAATATAAGCACCAGCAACTTTTGTAGCAAAGCTATCTTTCATATATATTTGGAGATGAGGATCAACCATCTAGCAAGGAGGATGAACAACTTGTAGATGCTCAAAATCCCTCTATTTGACTTTTCAAAGTGAACTCAAATTGAGATCCTTGTATATGATAGATCTATCGAAGCAAAAAAGCCGGATGACTAGCTAGATTGGTTAGAGACCCATTTTACTATATATGGATATACTAATGTCTAGAAGGTAGCTTTTATCCATACAAAGCTTTCCAGCTATGCCCTCATCTGGCAAAATTTGAATATAAGGAACAATAATATCTCTAATCTAACATGGAGATACTTCAAGAACCTAATCAAGAAATTCTACCTAATCGATCATGAGAAGGATCAATGGATTAAGTAGCAGTATCTATGATAGAAGGATAATCAATCTGTTCTGGACCGAATTCGTCAGGTAAGCTATCTTACTTGAAATCTCCATCAATAATATAGCAAAATATGATCCACGAGACCTCCATTAAGAGATAAGCTTATTATCTGAATAATTATCTATTTACACTATATCTCAACAATCCAAAAAGCAATAATGAACAAGTGCCACATAGAACTGGGTAGACGAAGTCAAATAGGTGAAAGTCATGTGATGCTTGCGAGGCTTGATGGAGTTCTTCTATGACAAATACTACGTAAGAGAGGAGGATTCAACTATGATATTAATAAGTGGGTTGAAAGACCAATCTAGTAGTGATTAACCACAATGCAAGACAGATGAATCGGTCTCAAGACTGTTCCATGATGCATTAACTATGCTACAGGATGTCCGAGATAGCCAACACAAGCCATATTGGGATAGGCCGAAGGAAGATTGATGATAGGCTAAGGCTGATAAAGTTTTAGCATCGGTCTGACAATTAGTGCGGAGTGGCCATCGTAATGATCGTGTAGTATTGGGAGGCAACTGATGTTAGTTACCAAATTCAATAGGAGCAGAGAGTATGGATAACAATCATCAGAATGGACAATTATTATGTATCGATATAAATATTGGACTAAGACTCTATATTTTGGATTCTTAGATAATCAATTTAATCAAATTACATTTATCTCTAACTTTACCTTTATTTTTTATCTTAATTATAGGCATAACTTAGAATTTTTACTATAGCCTAATGCTACACTATTCTACCATAGCCCAACACTACACTCCTATCTAGTTCTATCTACTTTGAATGGTAGGGTGATGATGGCGAATGTTCTTGAAGGTCAAGACGCCTGAACCTACACTACTCTTTATTCTTCTTTTAACTAACATCTTTTCGGTTAACCTAATGTTTGAAGAATGCTCGTGCATCCTTGTCCAAGCAAGCTTGGTGATGCCCTCTACCCTGACCAATCTAGTTCCCTAGTGATCTTGAGTTCTTTGGCTCATTCGGAGGGAGAAAGAAAGGGCAACAACAAGCTTTTTAGCATGTCTAGTGGGCCACTATGTGGTCATCATCACACTATTTCTAATGGGACCATTCTATAGCTACCATCAAATCATGCAGAAGGAGATCAAGGAAGTGGCTGCCAAACTTGGGCCACTTTTGGAGTAGTCAGTATGCAACTTCTTTAGCTCTAATACTAGGATAGGTTGATGGATTTGTTTCCACCATTAAAAACTGGTATGGTACGCCATAGCATGTTTCAAAATAAACCATGGCAAAATTAGCCAATGTAGCCTTCATGGAAGTTGAATCAGTTTTCTTGTCATGTGGCATGAGAGTGCTGAGGCCTTTAAGTCATCCGTCCCTTAAATCTCAACCTATTAAAAGAAAGAGGCCGAAGACTATCATATGGAGTCTTTGTGTAACAACCCAGGACTTTACCTAAAATGACTAGCCGGAAGGTATTATTTTAGTTTTTTGATCCTGTATAAGTACCCAAGATCTATCTAGCGAATAACCAATATGGGACTAAACTCACGACTGCACGGATCCTCACATACTCCCCCCGTTTAAGCCCTGATGTCTTTGTTAGGCTAAGGATTCAAATCCATTCAAATCTAATTACAAACACCATGATCGGCTCGTAGTCAACCCCAATGGATCCGTGCTCCAATGTCTCATAGTTCATATAGGTTATGAGTTAGGTCCGCTCTGATACTATTTGTGATAGTCCAGGACCTCACCTATAATGGCTAGCCGAAAAGTATTATTTAGATTTTTTAATCTTGTATAAGTATCCAAGATCTACCCAGTGAATAACCGATGTGGGACTAAAACACATGCCCATAGGGGTTCTTACATACTCCCCATTCAAGCCCTGATGTTCTCATCAGGCTAAGGGTTCATATCCATTCAAATTTAATCACATGCACCACGATAGGCCCATGGTCAACGTCCATTAACCCGTACTGCAGTGTTTTCTAGTCCATAAAGACTTGGGCTGAGTTTGCTCTGATATCATTTGTAACAACTCAGGACCTCATCCAAAATGACTAGCCAGAAGGTATTATTTAGATTCTTTGATTCTGTATAAGTACCCAAGATCTACCCAGCGAATAACCAATGTGAGACTAAACACACGCCTGCATGGGTCTTCACACTTTGAGCTACACAAGCTGAGCCAAGATGGAAATCCTACTTACGAGTGTGAGATCACATCAAATAAAACAAGAAATTGGTACTTTGATTAGCACTAGACTAGCACTTGGAGCCGTCTGTCATAATGTTTTACAAATCATTGTGGGCAATGTTGGTGGATCTATGCTGATACAAGTCTTTATTGTGGAAACCGATGATCTCCTGCTAGTAATGGAGGAAAGGCAATAACACTATTATCCTATAATGCAGCTTATTGCCATCAAAAGGGTTGGTGGCGACCATTTCATCATAAAGGCAGCATGATAACACAAGAGTTGATTTAGCTTCTAGAGTCATTTTAGCCTATTACCTAGCATTATGTGGAGTTGAAGATCCACGTGTAGATTATGGGTGAGATAGCTTTTTGCTAGATATATGTATTTGCAGATGGCAATGAGATAGGTTTTTGCTAGGTATATGTATTTGCAGATGGTTCGCCTAATCCAAAAGTGAAAAAATATATATAAGTATTAGTTAAAGTTTGCAATTTCGCATTAAGAGGTACACAAGAAAATACAAAGTTAAGAGAGCCTTGCTTTTTTATTGCTTTCAGTTAAATACAGATAAAACTAGAAATACAAGGCTGAATGGGCTAGTACTCTCAAGGTTCTCACCTCATTCTTGAGCTAAGCTAATATAGTTCGTTCCCATTGATGACTTACTAGGGCTTCAGGTTTGCCCTCCGCACATCATCATCAATTGCGGTGGAAGTAGACCGAATGCAACAGACCTAGGGCTTAGGTATGGACCAACTTGATAGAAGTGGCAATGTGGAGAGGTCCATTAGAGCCAAGCCCAAAGAAGGTGAGGGAACAAGATTAGCTGAAGGCTGATTGATAACATGTTGACTTGCCAATTTGGAAACTTTGAAACAAATGGTAAACCATTAGTGATGGTATTCTAATTTGGCCATTGAATATACTTACGAGGATATCCTAACTCATGATGGTATTCTAATTTGGCAAACTAGTCAAAATTCAATAAATCAAAATGAACAGGTTGCAAGACAAAGATAGTCATGATCGACCACAATGCAAGACAGATGAATCGATCTTAAGTGTGTTCCAAGATGCAAAAACCATGCTACAGGATAAAATGAGATGGCCAACACAAGCTATATTTAGATAGGCTGAAGGAAGACTGATGATAGGCCAAGATCGATAAAGTATTCTTATTAGTCTGATAATTTGTACGGAGTGGCCATCATAATGATTGTGTAGAATTGGGAGGCAACCATCATTAGGTACCAGAACTGCTACGAGCGGAGAACATGGATAACAACCATCAGAATGGATAGTTATTTCACATCAGTATAAATATTAGACTTGGACTTTGTATTTGGGCCCTTCAACAATCAATTCAATTGAATTACCTTTATCACTATTTTTATCTTAGAAGGCGTAACTTAAAATTTCTGCTGTAGCTCAGTCGTACACCCTTTTACCATAGTCTAGCATTGCACCTCTATCCATTTTTATCTCCTTTGAATGGTGGCATAGGGTTAGCAAAAGTCCTTAAAGGTCAAGGCATTTAGATCCATATACTCTCTATTTTCTCTTTAACTGACATCTTTCTAGCTAGCCCAGCACTAATGGTGTGCTTGCCCAAGCAAATTTGGCAGCATGCTCTCTACCCTAATCAACTGAGCTCCTAGGGATCTAGAGTTCTCTAGCTTGTCGGAAATAAGAAGCAAAGGGCAGCAACACTCTTAGAGACAAAGAATAGGATGATCAAGGTAATTTTTTTTGGAAAGACAAACCTTTGATCCTTTACAACTATTTCTTAGTTTATGATCCAGATGTTGGAGTGCAACAAACAGATGGTGTTGGGATCCTTCGCACGCTTCAGAAAAATTCTGAATGCAGCAGAAGGCATGCGCGAGATCTCGTTCATCGCATGAACTGATTTTAAAATCGATGTTTGTAGATAGATTAGGATTAAATTCTTTTACATCATTAAGAAGATCAGATCTTCACCTTGTGCGGATAGATGATCGCCGCAAACTGATGATCGTGGTATTTGATGAAGGTTCGATTGAAGTCGCACACGCGTCCGGCCTCTACAGGTATCCACGCGAGGCAGAGGACCGATCGAAGCCTTTGAATCTCTCTGGGGTACTAGCTCCCTTGCAGAAAGACTTTTGATGGCGGATAACCTCCCTTTGAATCAACTCTTAAATGTGTAAGGGAGGAGGAAGAAGAAGGATGGTTCAATGAAGAAGAACAAAAAGCCCTTTGCAGCCTTTTGTTTTCTTTTGCGTTGGAACCAAAGAAAGGGAGGAAGGAGGCCACGCCACAAGCTTTTTCTTCCTTTTTCTCTTGCGGATGAAAGGAGGAAGAGGGGAGGACTTTGCTGCTATATTTTCCAAAGGGAAAAGCATGAGAGGAGGGGTCGTACGCCCTCCTCTTTGAAGCCCTTGCGGATTGGGATGAGCTCCTAAATTTTAGGAGTTTATCCTTATCCCCACGTTTCCAAGAGAGGAGGGGCGTATGCCCCTCCTTTTCTCTTCACGCAAATGCAAAGGAGGGGCGTACGCCCCTCCTTCCTATCCTCCTTTAAGTCAGCCCCCACTTAATCAAATTAAGTAAGAGGGTTGGGTCTAATGCTAGGTTCCAATCCTCTTCCAAAGAGGATTAGGTGCACCCATTTCCTTTCCTTTCAAATCCTAATCCAATTAGGATTCAATTGAACCATGACTCAATTGAACTCTTCAATCCTAATCCAATTAGAAGTCATTAGATTAATTAGATTAAAATTAATTAGGACTTAAAAACTTCTAATCTAATTAGGACTTATTAAATTTCAGTCATAATCCAATTAGGACTTTAGAAATCCTACTCCAAGTAGGACTCTAATTTAATATGATCAAGAACAATTAATTTAAATCCAATTGATTTAATTAAATTGCAACCTAATTGCAGTTATTCTTTCTTCAACTTACTAACTCTTAGTGGGTTACACTAATTATCAATCAAATTAATAATTATGAATTATTTGTGATTCCTAATCATAATTCAACCATCGGATCGGTCAATATCTCTAATGTGTGTGACCCCATATATTGCGATCTCTATCACAATATCATTGAAAACTCCTTTCAATGGGTTGGAACAATTCCAACTCAACTCACCAAAAATTATCGATCATCAAGATAGTTTCTGTAAGTCTCACCATCCACCAGTGATACCTAGCAGCATATAGTGGCTACCCAGTAGAATGGAATGATAAACCTGTAGGTGCAGTTATTGTATGATACAGTCCTTCTATCGTAGATTTCTACAGGATGGAGGTCATGGATAACTCGTCAAATCCCATCGTCTGTCATATATCAAGATTTATTCGACTTAAGTTCAAGAAGTGAAAATTTTTTTTTCCACTGTATATACTGCCCCGGCCGAGATCTTACGAACTCAGTTTTATAAATCACATAGGATCACTCCTTATCTACCAAGGTCGATAGATTCCATATAGATGCATGCCCTACTCCTATAGTGAATCTACTATAGTCAATCTACACCACAAGGACCCATATGACTAGAGACCATATATACGTGCAGTCAAACTACAGTAACCTCACTGTGAATAGCCGAAGCACCGCAGGTCAAAGGACTAGTCACACTACTGTAACATCAAGCAATTTATTGACAAGTGGATAGACATCCAAGTGACTTCTTGTTTGGTCACGCTCAGTACCTTTATTCTCTAACAACCACCTGCAGTATCGCTTCAGTGTCCCTACACTGTGGACTCGAGTCTCGTCCATCCATAAAGAAAACGATCTGTGCACTGATCTTATCGGATCGATCACCGTCCTCGTGATGATCCATCGATCAGGAGCATTTAAGAATTAATCACCAATGACACATGGCTCAAATTCTCAACTCTTGAGAATATGAATCATCATCTTATTAATTCTTTGGACGATTCATAGACACATAAACAATATGAATGAAAAAGATACCTTTTTATTATTCAATAATAATAAAGTCAAGTACAAAACTATGTCATAGAATTAATAATGCATCAGCCAAATTAGTTTCTAGGGCATATATTTAACAGACGGGAGAAGAGCTATTAGTGCTTGAAGTTTACTAGAGGAAAAAGGTAAGTATGATTACTACTTTTATCTCAATGGATGATAAGATGAAAGGATACCTAACACAACTAGAGAAAAAGTTTGCTCAACTCACTGAGACAATGTCTTAGTTGGTGATGTCTTCAATACAAGCATTAGTAACTCTTGTAGCAAAGTTGTCTCCAATAATTGGACACTAGGATCAACTATCCAATAAGGAGGATGAGCAACCTACGGATACTTAGAATTCCTCTCTTCAACCTTTGAAAATTAAATCCTAATTTGAGATCTTTATATATTATGGCATTGTCAATGTAGAGAGACTAGATGACTGGCTAGTCCAGTTAAAGAGCTAAGTTATTATCTACATATATACTAATATCCACAAGGTAGATTTTGCTTGCCTCAAGCTATCAAGCCATGTCTTTAACTGGAAGAATTCTTAAATAAGGAATAATAACATCTCTAATCAAGAAGTAATTCTACCCAATCAAGCATAAGAAGGATTGGTGGATCAAATGATGGTATCAACGGTAGAAGTACAATCAATCTATAATCTTTCTGTTTTGAATTTTTTGTGTTTAAATTTTTTTTTAGAATCAAAATTTTATTGTTATCATATCTCATTAACCTTTGTTGCTAATTAAAAATTGATAAAAAAAAACTTTAAGAAAAGATCAAGGGTGATCATTCAACATATAAAAAAAAGAGAGGGAAGAACTCAAAATTTCAAATTTTAAATTTCAAATTTCAGAATTCAAATTTCAAATTTAAACTATAAAAAAATAAATAATTTGCTTGATCAACTATTCAATATAATTTAATGTCATGTCATAAAATATTAAAAAAAAAAACTTTTGATTGTTGCATATAGTATAAGGCATCAGCATAAAATATTCTAAGGGCTGAACCCATTGAAAAAGATAAGGTCGGAATTTCATCACTTGTCCTTAGCCCAAAAATCACCCCAGTGCATAAATATCTTAAGCTTAACTAAAATCAACTAGATGTTGGCCCCTAAGGACATTCGAGCTCAATAGGACGAAGACCACCGAAAGTTGCACCAATTTCGGTCTATTGCCCAGTCGATGTCTAGGCAAGCTTTGTCCCTCTAAGGGAAACAGTCTTTGTTCGAGAAAAGTGGGTTTTAAGTGGGATCTTTGCTAAACGCATCGTGAGCCCTCCACTTACCTGGGAGCTTACCTGGTCGACTAGGTTACTAGACCGGATTGGAGGCTTAAGTGTCCTCTTCAAACCAGTTAGGAGCTGTCTAAAAATTTAAGAAAAATATTAGGTAATGTTTTGATGCATGCTTGATTGTGAATAGATTTTTTGTTTTACTGTATTAGGGTGTCGTTTTAGATATCTTTAGGAGGTACTTGTACTTACAAAAAAAAAGGGATGAGAAATATTTTGCATGCTAAATTGGAATAAGGACGACACCGGTCGATTAAGTCGTACAACTTTAGATCATCCCTTAGGACACATCCCTGAAATTGCTTTGCAGTATCTCACACCTTGTGAGATGGCTGATTTAAATGAAGATGCAGGGAGTTACCACGATCGAGAACGTGAACCCCATGTTATGACTTTGAGACAATACCTACAACCGACTAGGACTAGTCGGCCTTCATGCATAATTTTTTCTGATAACGTAGGACATTTTGAAATCAAACCAGGGGTAATTCAATTGCTGCCCAAGTATCATGGGATGGAATCTGAGAACCCTTATCTTCACCTTAACGACTTTGAGGAATTTAGCATCACATTTAGAGTTTCAAATGTATCGGAAGACATCCTTAAATTGACCTTGTTTCCTTTTTCCTTAAAAGATAAAGCCAAAACATGGCTGAACTCCTTGAGACCTAGATCGTTAGAAACATGGCATGATATGCAAAGAGAATTTTTGAAAAAATTCTTTTTCGCATAAAGGACTAACTTTTTGAAAAGGCACATTAGTAATTTCCAACAAAAAGACCATGAAACATTTTATGAATGCTGGGAGAGATTTAAAGAGTTGCTTCTCTCTTGTCCTCATCACGGGTTTGAAACATAGAGAACCATTAGTTTCTTTTACGAAGGGTTGTCTCTACAGTTAAAACAATTTATAGAGACCATGTGCAATGGTCAATTTTTGGAAAAGCAACCCGATGAGGCATGGGACTATTTAGACTCTCTCGCAGAGACTGCACAATTATGGAATACAGGGAATAGAGTGAATAAACCTTTGCCTAAGCCTACTAGCATTGGACACGGGGGCCTTTACAACCTTAGTACTTAGGATGATATTCAGGCTAAAATGGCAGCCCTTACTAGGAAGGTAGAGGAAATTGAACTTAGAAGGACTGAACCCGTCAAGAACGTAGAACATAACAGTGAGTGTTGTATGATTTGTGAGATGCCTGGCCATCTCATTACTGATTGCCCCACAATACCCGCATTCAAGGAAGTCTTGCACGATCAGGCCAATGTTATGAATACATATCAAAAATCTTTTAATAATCCTTTTTCAGGTACTTACAACCCTGGATGGAAGAACCATCCAAATTTCAGATGGAGGAATGACCAACCTCAACAAGTATATAACCCAACTCCTCCACCTCCGCAACCTTATTATGCACCCACACCCCCTCAAAAATCCAGTCTCGAAGAAACTTTGCAATCTTTCATGCAAGGTCAAGCCAAAATCAATGATGAAATAAGAAATCAACTGACGATGCTGACCACTGCTTTAAGTTCTCAAGAGAAGGGTAAGCTACCGGCTCAACCACAACCTAATCCTCAAGTCTACGGCGGTAGCAATGCATTATCTTCAACTTCGCATAAAGAACAAGCGAAGAGTATAATAACTTTGCGAAGTGGAAAGGTTATTGACCGACCAGTCCTAGAATAAACATAAGTCATACCTAATTTTGACCCTCCCAAGATAAAAGAAAAGGATAACGAAGAAATCGAAGTACCAACATCTACGGAAAAAATCAAATGTCCTTTTTTTGCACCATTTCCACAAAGATTAAAGCCCTTGCAAAAGCTTGAATCAAACTCTAAAATTCTTAAGCTTTTTAAGCAAGTAAAAAATCAATGTACCTTTTCTTGATGCAATCAAACAAGTGCCTTCATATGCAAAATTTTTGAAGGATTTGTGCACTGTCAAGCGTCGATTAAATGTCAAGAAGAAGGCATTTCTGGCTGAAAATGTGAGTGCAATTTTATAGCATACATTCTCCCTAAATATAAGGATCCAAGTTGCCCAACTATCTTGTGCATCATTGGCAATTTTAGGATTGAGCGAGCATTGCTAGATTTAGGAGCGAGTGTGAACTTGTTGCCATATATGGTATATGAGCAACTCGGTTTGGGTGATGTTGAAGCCAACAACTATCACCTTACAATTAGCTGACAGGTCAGTGAAGGTCCCTAGAGGGATTATCGAAGATGTTTTGGTCCAAGTAGACAAGTTCTATTTTTTTGTCGATTTTATCGTACTGGACACACATCCGGCTTTCAATTCACCATCTCAGATTCCGGTCATCTTAGGACGTCCATTCCTTGCAACTTCTAATGCATTGATGAATTGTTGAAATGGTGTCATGAAGCTTTCTTTTGGTAATATGACCTTGGAACTGAACATCTTTAGTATAGGCAAATGATGAGAGCACAAAAGTGCAATCGTCATACCATCTTAATTAGTATTATAGCTAGTCATTAATAATAAAATTAACTAATTAACATGGTATTTGTGTTTGAGTGCAGTAATCCAAGAAACCAATTAACATTAGGTTTGAGCCCAATGCCCGGCAGCCCGAGCTCAAGTCAAGCCAGCATCTTCCAGGGCCTGCACATCCTGACTTCATCCCGCGATACATCACAACATCGCGAGCATCTCCGTATCCGCATCCAATGACCCAGATCGGCTCCTCTGGCTTCAGCCCCTCTTCCAAAATAAGCAAGTGAGCATCTCACCCCACCACGCCCGATCCATCCAACCGTTGAGGTCCCAGATTCACGCCCGTGATCCGGCTCTTCCCATCCGATGCAGCATCCCACACCTCCTGTTCCTTCATCTCCGTGATCCAAGCATCTCAAGCCATGATCCCAAGATAGCCCGAAGAAGGAAGTCTGCATCCGTCTCTTCCGCGTCAAAGGGAAGAGCAATGATCCTGTGATCTCACAATTGCTGCCAGCCTTCAGCCCATCTCCACGCTCCCATCCTTCCATCGATCCAAAGAAAGAAACCCACGAATCACCGACCCCCTCCTCTGCAACCGCCCAGCGACCCCGTGATCCATGGCTCCTTCCAGCAAAGATCCCGGATGACTTCCCTCTTTCGTGATCCCAGCAGCATCCGAAGAAGGAAGCCCGCATCCCCACCTTCCGCTTCAGCTCCCACGGCGCCCTCCACAGATCCCGCGCCCGTCTGCCATCTTCCTCCTCCGCTATCCGGCCATCAGCGTCATCCAAGCCACCCCCCCGACAGATCCCGCACCGCGTCTCCTTCTTTCCGCGATCCGAAAACCCAGCAGCCTCCCAGCAAGGCAGATCCCAGCCATCCGTGCCAGCAGCTTCCGCATCAGGCGTCCGACGATCTCGCGTCCGTGGCCAAAGAGGGAAGTCGTCCGGAGCAATCTTTCCACCATTTCCTCCTCCTTCCCAGCATCCCGGATGACCCGTGATTCCTCCCCAAATTTGAAGCGACCCTGCGGCTATAAGAGGAGAAGGAGGAAGAGTAGGGAGGGAGGGCTCGGTGGAGGCAAAGAAACAGAGGAGAGAGGGGGGTGGTGGCCGGCGGGTCTAAGGAGGAAAGGGAGGCCATCAGGTTGGGAGAGAAGAGAGAAAGAAAACAGAGGAGAAGCCCCTATTTTTCGAGAAAAAGGAAGAAAAAAATACTATTTTAATTTTTTTTAAGTGTTCAACCGAGTTGCTGGTTTCTTTTATTTCATGTTCTTGTAATCAATTTTTTTTTTATGAAATCCATCAGTTTCTTTTATGAAATCCGTGCTCTAGGTTTAGTTTAATCTTTGCAATTTATTCGGTAATTCTTAATTTTAAGATAACTCTGAAATTAATCTCTGCTATTCGACTGGCGATTTTAATTCATATCCTATCTTTAGAAATCGACCCCTAATCTGCATCCAATTTCAATTGCAAAGTTTTCTTTCTCCCCTTTGTTTATTTTCAATTAGAAAACGTCAACATCTCCAACGTAATATTTTTTTTCGTTATTCAAAAAAATCGATTTTGAAATCGAGTGAATGTTTTAATTTTTATGCAACTTTAACTGCCTTCCTGTGGATCGACCTCTTACAACCACTATTCTTCGAGTAGAACAAGTAAGAGTTAAATTAATTTAAACTTTGTTTGTCGGTTCTAACAACAATCTGTTTAGCATATTTTTAAGTAAACAGGAATTGCACAACAACAAACAACCCAGTGATCATGAAGAAAGTAAAGAGGTTGAATGAATTGAAACCATTGTGGAAGAATATCTGTTAAAAGAAACATTTATTGAATCGGCCGACAATGGTTTAATAGATTAGTGTTCTGAAGGTACTGCTGATGATGTGGTCCCACCTGTTTTAGATAATTCGGATGTCATGATGGTCAATGGGTGGAGACCAAGGATAGAGGAATTCGAGCAGTTGTGATACGTGCTAAATAATAAAGAAAGTTATCTATTCTACATAGCACTTATTATTATTTTTAGGCACATATTTTAAATTTAAACATGAGAAAATGTGTTCTCCTTCATCATTTCATTTTAAATAAATTATTCAAGTATGATTGATTTTCTTTATTTTTATTGGTCGAGTCTAATATGTGCAGGTCAAGTCATCCCATTCACGAATTAGTCCCAATCTGTTTCATGTGTGGATTGCTTTCCTCCACGTGTGCATGAAGCTACCCTTTCACGTGCAAGCCATCCACATGTGAAGTCTCACACATTATCTCCCATGTTCCACGTCACTCTTCCCTCCGATGTCCAAAGAACAGAACAAACTTCTCTCATCCACGTTGGAACCCAGCCGACCACACCCATTCGCATCTCAGTCATGTGCACGTCTTTCCCTTCCGCATCCAAAGCTTCCACGTCATCCTCCCCTATTTTAGCTTCAACCAATTCGAGTCCCTCTCTTCAGCCCGTTTGCATGTCACTCGGAACCAAGATAGAGCCAAGATCCCATCTTCTCCGGATTGTTCTAATTCGCGACAGCCTCTTTCCTCTTCTTCGGATCAAGCTAGTGAACCTTCCCAGATTTCCCTCACGCCCATCCTCTCATGAAACCGTATCCAACTTCCTCCCAGTGTCCCACACTCAACCCGAGTTTCTTCCTCACATCCCATTCGTTCCTAATATCATGGATTACATCCTTATCCCCTGCTTCGGATCCCATCTGCTCCATATTCCTCTTCCTCCGAGATCTTCTTCCGCTCCAAGCTACCCACTTGCATCTTTATCCCCCTGCTCCGGAATAAAGCTCCAGCTCATCTCCCCTTCATCCCGTTCAGCATCCATCAACATCCCACACGTCCGAGTCTCCCGTAGCTAGCCAGGATAAGCTCCAACCTCAAATCCCAGCGTTCGAGATCTTCCCTCAGCGAAACAAGTTCAACAAATCTTAGGATCCCGTCTTCATCGCCCTCCGAACTCAGGATCCATTCGTTTCTAGCCGTCCGTGAATCCCAACGTCATCAGATTCCTCTTCTTTCCCTGCTTCGGAACAGAGCTTCAGCCGTCTAGTCGAGATCCTCTCAACGTCTAGCCTCTCGCATCCCAGCATCTGGAAGCCAGCTACCCATTCGAAGATCCAATCTTTCACGAATCGCATCCCAGCAAATCCGAGCATCCATGCCATCCCATGCATACCGCGGATCAGCGGCATCGGCTCCTTTCGTGTGTTCTTCCCAACTTCCAGAACAACAAGCCAGCAAGCAAAGCTTCTCCAAGGATCTGAATTAGATCTACAATGTTTTCGGATCACTTCACATCCATAGATCGAGTAAATCCAACAGCTCCTATCTGCAGAACAAATCCAAACATCCGTGGCCCTCCCAATGAATTCCCTCATCTCAGCCGTAAGCAATTAGCCCCCTGTTCCAACGACCGGATGAGCTCAATCTCTGCATCCTTATCCTTAATTCGATAGAGGGGAGGAGAGAGAGGTGGGCAGGCTATAAAAGGGAGTCGATACGTGAAGGCTGGGGCATTCCTCCCCTTCCCCACCGGGGGTTGATCCCATCAATTGTTCACATGCCGAATCCCATAGAAGACTAGTGGGAGAGAATACTTTGGGTATTTTGAGAATGACTTCCAATATGAAGAAATAATGAAGTAGCCGTTCTCAGGGGAGTCGCCAGATGAAGAAAGGAAGAAGAGCTAGTCGCGATGGAAGCCTTCTCCACTGCTGCAGCTGTTCAATTCTCCATGAAAGCTTGATCTCTTCATTAGGGCAGGATGAAGTCCTAACAAAGGCGACAACAGTTCTTGAATTTTTTATTTTGTTCTTGAAATTGTATGAACTTAATTGATCTTATTGAATATCCTTTTAACTCATGCTTAGGGTCTGTGATTTTAAGTATGATGTTTATGCAACTATTCTTCATGATCACTGAGTAAATATAAGATAGTCCATGCTTAAGGAAGATGTGGTGTGCTACCACCTTAGATTAGGGTAGACATTTCATGCCAACTGAAGATGGATTATTTCCAAATTGCTTTTGTGAATTTTTATTTAAATGCTTATTAGGCTTGCAGCCAATTTACATGTTAATCCAAGAATAAATTAAAATACAATTAATCCTTGTTCCTATGTTAGTGGTGAATTCCTTGCCCTAAGTTTCCTCAAACTGATATCATTTTAATTGCATTCCTTATAAAATTGCTTAGTTTAATAATCTTCACGAACTCTCTCTTTCACATTATTTTTAAGAAAATAACTGTACCCCAATCCCTGTGGATCGATACTCGTAATCACTATCCTACCAGATACGTGCTATTGCGTGGTCTTTAAAGTTGACTATCAATTTTTGGCGCTATTGCTGGGGATTGCTAGCATAGTTGTTTTTCTTTTCATAAAAAAATTTTCAAAAAAACAAATATATATATATATATCTAAAATAAAATAAAAATATTTTTTTTATTTTTGTTACTTTTCTTTTTTTTTTCTCTCTTACTAATTTTTGATTTTTCTCTTGGTATTATTTGATCAAGAATCGAAGAGAAAATCTGGGCGATCAAAAAGAAAACTGCTGGAAAAGAAATGTTGTAGAGGTTTGCCCTAAAAAAATATATAATAAAACCAAATTGCTGGAAAAATTTTCTTTGGTAACCTCTAAACCTTTCTTGTTTAAATTGATTCCCAATTCTTGAAATTTTGTGGTGATTGTTTGATTTTAATTTCAGCAAAAGTGTGAATGCATGCTTGATACACATACAACAATTAATCCGCACATAGTAAGGGCAATCATCCCAACAAGATAAGAACTGGATTTCATCACTATATTCTTACCCAAATTAGGTGAATCAATTCTTACATAGCTATCATTTTAATTAAAATCAATTAGACGTTGGTCCCTAGGAACATTCGAGCTCAATAGGACAAAGCTCACTGAAAGTTGCACCAATTTCACTCTATGGCTCAGTTGATGTCTAGGCAAGCTTTGTCCCTATAAGGGAGACAGTTCATCTGTTCGAGGCAAGTAGTTTTTAAGTGGGACCTTTGCGAACGCATCGTGTCCTCCCCACTTACCTGGGAGCTTACCTGGTCAACTCAGTTCATTAGACCGGATTGGAGACTTAGGTGCCCTCTTCAAACTAGTTAGAAGATGTCTAGTGATTTTAGGGCAAATACAAGGATTTGATGTATTTTTCTTTTAGTGCATGCTTGACTGTACTTGACTGATCAGAAGAGTATTAGTGTATGCTAGGGTGTCGTTCCAGATCTCCTGAATTAGTACTTTTTGATTCTGAAATAGAGCGTTCTATTAGGGCCCTTCGAGCCGAAATCCGCACCTATAGAACCATAGGATCTGCTCCACCTATCGAGATGGCTGAAGAACAACCCAAGCTATTAAAGGAGTACTTTACTCCTTTCATTTATACCTCTTTATCTTGTATTCGACTACCTGATACCACTGTTGCTGTACAGTTTGAAATTAAGTCTAGTGTCATCCAAATGCTTCCCTCTTTTTATGGATTCAACAACGAAGACCTATACAAACATTTAGATGAGTTCCTTAAGATCTGCACCACTGTCAAAATTCAAAACTTCACTGATGATGCTCTGAAACTTAGGTTATTCCCTTTTTCTCTTAAGGATAGAGCTAAGCAGTGGCTCCATTCATTAGAAGCCAATTCTATTCTTTCATGGGCTCAAATGCAACATGAATTTTTAAAGAAATATTTTCTCATAGGAAGAGCAAACCAATTTAGGTGTGCTATCATGAGCTTCTCCCAATCTGACGGAAAAGAATTGCATGAAACTTGGAAAAAATTTAGAGACTTACTCCAAAAATGCCCGCATCATCAAATACCCAAATGGCAATTAGTGCAATGCTTTTATGACGGGTTGTCTGAACGAAACCGTCAAATGATTGATGCGTCTTGTGGGAGAACTTTCATGCTTAAAAGTGACAATGAGGCATGGCAATTGTTTGAAAATCTCAATGAAAATTCTCTCCACCATGCCTCCTCCGCTCGTCAAGCACCCCCGAGTTCTCAAAGAAAAGGGACCATAAATGAAGTTAGCCAGTCCATAGGTCTACCTGACAAAGTAGATGCACTATCCCGCAAGTTGGACTAGCTAATGTCTAGAGAACAGCTTCCAAACTTTCTCCAAGCACAAGTTTGTGCTCTCTGTTCTAGCCCATCTCACCCTGTTTTTGAGTGCCCTTTGGTAGCTCAATTTCCTGAATTTGTGCAAGAATAAGTTAATGCTGCCCAAACACAGTCCCGACCGGGTAATGATCCATATTCCACTACTTATAATTCAGGATGGCGCAACCATCCAAACTTCTCTTGGAAGCAGAAGACTCCCAATACCTCCCAGCCTTATTCCCAAAATTTTCAATCGTTTCAGAATGTTCATCCAAACCGTCCTCCTACTCACTATTCACAATTTCAACATGTCCCTCCTCCAGCACCTCAAAGAGATATGGCTTTTGAGCAAAAAGTGTTGACCGCCCTTCAAGAACTAGAAGCCAATACACAATTGTTGCACTCCCACACTCAGTCTATTGCCAAATTAGAAACCCAGCTAGGGCAGCTAGCGAGTGCACTAAATAAGAGAGAGGAAGGCAAGCTTCCAAGTCAATCAGTGAGTAACCCGAGAGGGCAGTACATGGCTCAAGAGACTCACTTGAGTGATGTTCACCATGAACAAGCTAATGTCATGACTACCTTAAGAAGCGGACGTGTAGTGGATAGTAAGATTGAAGAAAAAGAACATAAGGAAAATGAAGATAGGAGTATGGCTGGTTCTAAGGAGAACCCAAATTCTTCTATGTCGCCATCGAACCTATTATCGACCACACCTTTTACATCGAAGGCTCCTTTCCCTCAGTGTCTGAATGCACCTTCTCCCTTTGGCATGAAAGGAACTTCGTTGGAAGAAATAATGGAGGTTTTCAAATAAGTCAAAATTAATCTTCCTCTCCTTGATGCCATAAAACAAGTTTCATCCTATGCCAAATTTCTCAAAGACTTTTGTACGCAGAAACAAAAATCTAGGACACATGTGCCTAAAAAGGTCTTCCTAACTGAACAAGTGAGCTCCATCTTTTAGCACAAAACCCCTCCTAAGTTCAAAGATTCTGGTGCTCCCACCATCTCTTGTATCGTAGGAGATAATCTTATTGATCAGGCACTCTTAGATTTAGGAGCCAGTGTTAATCTTCTTCCTTATTTAGTTTATGAGAAATTTGGATTAGGTGAATTAAAGCCTACTTCGGTGTCTCTGTTATTGGCTGATAGATCTGTAAAAATACCACGAGGAACAATTGAAGACGTCCTAGTCAAGGTAGACAAATTTTATTTTTCAGTCGATTTTATCGTCCTTGATATGGAACCCGTGTCTAACTTTAAGAAACAGATCCCTATGATTCTTGGTCGTCCTTTTTTAGCTACAGCCAATGCATGTATAAATTGTAGAACTGGGGTGATGAATATATCTTTTGGAAATATGAAGGTCAAGTTAAATATATTTCGTGCCTCTGATCAACCCACAAAGAAAGTTGAGTGCTTTTTAATTGACAAAATGGACGATCTTGTAGATGACCCTTTGAAAACATGCTTGGCCCATTTTGACTTTGATATAGACAAGGCCATAGAAGCAGTCAACTCCTTGCCCGATAATCAGTCTCCTACAAATTTTCTTCCTTGAAAAACTCGGCATGAACCCGGTATGATTTGATAAGGATGTGCTGCGTTTGGCTGAAGACGTTAAACTTAGCGCTTGTTAGGAGGCAATCCAATTTTCGTAGGTCATTTTTGCTTTTTTTTCTTATTACATTTTTCAATTTCTTAGCAGGAGTCCTCATATTACTGATGCAATTAAGATAAAATGTTTCTATCCTCCATATGCATCATATTTTCGTCCAAAATAAAATAAAATAAAATAATAAAATAATAATAATAATATAATATTAAAAAAAAACATTGAGGACAATGTCTCATCTAGGTTGGGGGTATAGGAGTCGAATTTTTGAAAAAAAACTCTAATTTCTATGCCTTAGTGCTGAAATGATAAATGCACAAAGTATCTAAAATCTAACAAGCCCAATGATTAGTCAGAAGTAAGATAATTTGAGCTCTTTTCATTAAAAGTTCTTTTAGTGAGTTGTAAGATAATTTTTACTTTGGAATTTCACAACATACATGGCTTCAAGATTAGGTTCAACATTATGTTGTTAAGTCTGGTAGCAACCTTGAGTCCTGATGAATCATACCTATCTAGTTCACTATTATCCCATATTTATTTGAAAAAAAAATGGAGTGAATTTAGTCAGGTACATCGAAAAGGGCTACCTATCGTCAAAGGTCAACGAGCTTGTGATGATGAACCCGAGTATAGGTCCGTAGGGTAGTCTTGATGCCCAACACCTTATGCCATCTGGTGTGGAAGTGTTGACTGAATGCTCGCTACACAGAGGAATCATTACAAGAGTAAAAGTGCGTAATTTATTTATAAATACAAAATAAAAAATAAATATATATATAAGAGAGAAAAAAAAAATAATATTGACCTTGAAAAAGACAATAGTGTGAAAGCCGTCATTGTAAAAATTCGAGTAAACTGGAATATTACAGATAAAGTCCATGAGGTATTAAAGTAAATATCCACAACTCTCAAAATCTTGCAAGATAGAATGATTTTGAATCAGTAATTAGGTCTTATCTGACCAATTCTTGGAAACTACTAGCTTGAGCAGTATTTTGGAGAATCTAAAGCCTTAGCTTGTGTATGGTCCAGATATCACCGAGCATCCAAGTATAAATGAGCCTTACAACTCCCTAATAGAAACTTAATGATTTCAATTTAAGTTGCATACTGACCTAGGATTTGGGCTGACTTAGTAATTAAAACTTTATGTGCTTTTGAAATTCTTGGCATTAATGTATTTGAAATTAGATTTTATAAAATAATAAAAGAAATTCTTTGGGTACAAACAGCAGTTTGTGGGTATTTGAGCCGGAAATCCTCATGAGACAAAACTCGTCCACTAGGGCCACCTAGGGGTTTAAAGCCTTATTACATACGGTAAATGCAATCGCGATTCCTGCGAAAGTGAGTTAGTTTTTTTTATTTTGCTCGAGGACTAGCAAAATGTAGGTTGGGGGGTGTGATAAGTGCTAAATAATGAATAAGTTGCCCTCACAAAGAACAAAAATTGTACAATCTCGAAAACAAGCACCCATACTTGAGCTGAAACCCTTACCAAGGGAACTCAAGTATGACTTTCTTGGATCCGATAACATTTTTTCCATAATTATCTCGACTGAGCTCGATAATGATCAAGAAGAAAAATTACTTACGGTTCTAAAGAGTCATAAAGAAGCGCTTGGATGGTCGATTGCAGACTTAAAGGGGATTAACCCTTTGATTTGCATGCATCAGATATATTTGGAGGATAATGCGAAAACCACAAGGCAAATGCAGCGTAGGCTGAATCCGATAATGAGAGACGTGGTTAAAATAGAAGTCCTTAAGTTGCTTGATGTGGGTATTATTTATCCGATTTCCGACAGTAAGTAGGTGAGTCCTACTCAAGTCGTGCCCAAGAAAGCGGGTCTGACGGTAGTCGAAAATGAGCAGGGTGAGTTAGTCCCGACTCGCGTTCCGACGAGTTGGCGCATGTGTGTTTGTTGCCCAAGGTGACAACCCAAGAGGGGGGGTGAATTGGGTTTTCTAAACATTATGTTCCCTAATTTTTACTTTGAATAGACTGCAGCAGAATAATAGGATGTTATTTACTTAAGCTCTAGGCAATTACAAGTAAAGCAGTGGAAGATTAAGCTAGAGCAACTATACTATGGCTTTAGGGTGCAATTGATCTAAAATTACCTTATAGTTGTATGATCAATCTTAATCTATGTGTATGGTAAGAATGGAGTGGAAGCTAAGCAAATCACTTATAACTCTATAGAAAACAAAGCTAGAGATATTACACAATCAAGTATGAATGGAAGGCATGAAATACAAGAGATAAGGCATCACAAACACAAAGATGTATAGTGGTTCGGTGCACCCCAGCACCTACATCCACTCTCCAAGACCTCTTGGGAATTTCACTATAATCCTACCGATTACAGCCGGTTGTTTTACAAGCTCACAACCCAACTTGTTGTTTTACGAGCGCACAACGAACTCGGTCGGTTTTCCCAGGTTCACCGACTAGAACCACTCCGATTGTTTTCCCGAGATCACAATCGAACCCTACTCGTTGGTTTTACCCTCGGCTCACCAACAAACCTAACACAGTTGGTTTTCCCTTTGGCTCACCAACAAACCTTACACAGTTGGTTTTCCCTTTGGCTCACCAACAAACCTTAACCCCTTGATTCAATCCCTTGATTAAATCAAGTTACAAGATATTAAAACAAAGTATAAAACAAAACAAAGCTTCTTAAACAAGCAAATATGACAATATAAACAAATAGAGTAAAGAGAAGCCCTCAAACGAGTTTTGAAGATGAAGGAGCTCGGCTTCTTCTTTACTTGACCCTCTTCTGATTTGGCACGAAGTAGAGGATCACCGAGGCAGCACACGGATGGAGAAGAAGCTTTGGGATTCACTTGGATGCTCTTCTTCTCTCTATTTTACTTTGAATGGCCCTTTTGTGCTTATGGGAGATTTCCCTTGGAATCTCTTCCCTAAATGTTTTCTCCCACTTCCATAAGTTCTCCCCTAGCTCTCTTCTTGTTTTTATAGCTTTCGATGGCGTGGAAACAAGAATATAGCCGTTAGAGACAAGAGAAAGAGCCGTTGGACACAGTCTGCATTTCCTGACAATGTTACCGTTGGGATCGGAGTCGACTCGCGCGATCAGGAGTCGGCTCGCCTGTTGCAGGAGTCGGCTCGTGTTTTACCGGAGACGACTCGGCCACTGTTCCAAATTTGAATTAATGTGCTTGCCTCGACTGGGAGTCGACTCATCTTAACCTGGAGTCGACTCGCCAACTTCTGGAGCTGACTTGGCAATTTCGGAGTCGGCTCATCCACTGAAGTCCGTGGATCCAATTTTGAATTTTGTCCTCTCGAGTCGACTCGACTGTCCTGGGAGTCGACTCGAATCTCAGAGCCCGAACTCCCGATCCTCTGTCTTTTGGCTCGTCCAGTCTTGGAGTCGACTCGAACTTCCTTGGAGTCGACCCGGCTCTCAGTTTGCGAAACTTGGTCTTCTGCCTTTTTGATGTGAAGCTGTCTTGGAGTCGACTCGAGCTGTCTGGGAGTCGACTCGAATCTCAGAGGCAGTAACTTGGTTTTCTGTCTGTTGATGGTCGCGGAGTCTCGGAGTCGACTTGTGCAATGCGGGAGTCGACTCGAATCTCAGAGTCCCAAAAACGCTCTCTGACTTTTTCCTTGTGTTCCGCTGAGAGTCGACTCTTGCTTTCTTTGGAGTCGACCTACCAACCATCGGAGTCGACTCGCGTTCCACTGGAGTCGACTCAAATCTCAGACCCGAAAACTGCTCTCTGACTTTTCTGCCTGTGACTCCTAGGAGTCGACTCGAAATCCTCAGGAGTCGACTCGAAGACTATTCTTTTGAATTTTTCCTTTGATTTTACTCTTCCAAATTGAATCCTTTGAACTTTAAGCTTGGGCCAATAAATTGTAGCTTTCTTCCAACTTGAGAGCTTTGGAGGCCTTCTTGTGTTCTTCCAACTTGCTATGTTCCTTGCAAAATAAATATCTTTCTCCTTGCAACATAAACATTAGTATCTATACTTCAAGGTTTTGTGATCATCAAAATCAATCTATGAATCAATCTTTGGGTCATCAATCTCCCCCTTTTTGATGATGACAAAACTTGGAGTATATGCAATATAAAAGATATTGATTTCTAGAAGTAATACATAGCTAAGTTGCATGAAGTAGAAAACATATATATTTTAAAAAAAAAAAAAAACATACTTCATGATAATGCTTTAGATTTAATCAGCTTAACACAATCAACATATTTCAATTTAAGCTGATTTGTATTCAAATTATTGTACTCTGATTTGCAAGTCAAATTATTGCAAGGATATGAATCATATAACTCAAGGCAATAATATTAGAATCAGATTAATGAGCATAGATCAGAGCCAATTAAGATAATTTCAGAGCAGAACACATCGAATGTGATACCACAGATAGTTTTCTAAGCAAGTGTAGGTGGAATCTTTCTTAAGTTAATTCAAGAAGTACCACACGAATGGAAATCTAACCTCTCTTCAATAATAAGTATGAAAGCTTGTTCATTTAGGACCTTTTGCCCAATCTATTAAGTATTTTATCAACCATGAGAGCAAATTAATTAATTCTCTTAATGACTTCAAAGTTCTTTTATGATAATAGGAGCATTGGGGCACAAATATCAAAATATACATTCATGCAATTTTTGATACATCTTAGAGCTCTTTTAAAGACTTTCTTTTATTTCTTTAGAAAATAAGCACAATTTGATACATAAAATAATGAATTTGCACAAAATTGAAGTTCCAAAAAGCAAGCCAATTAGAGCTCATTAGTGAAGTTTAAAAAAAAAAAAATTTTCTAAGAGATACTCAAGAGAATTTAACACATTATTCTCCTCCTTTTTCATTAAATTAGAGGCTCTTAAGATTTGCAATTTGGTTCAAGAGTGATGCATGAGATATACTAACCAAATAACACGCCTCAAGGTGTATCATAAAGATTTTCAGATTTAAATTTCAGATGATACATATTGGAGAGTATTAGAATCACTTTTCATTTAGTATTCTTTCTCTCTCCTTTAGTTATAGATTTATGCGATTAAGTTCCATAAGACCTCTCATTCTGAAATTTTCTTTCTCCCCCTCAATTGATCATTCCATTTAAGAGTTTAGAATCCTAAGATAATGTTCAATAAAATTGTCAATCTCAAAAATATATTTTCTATAAGTTTCAGCTTATTTTCATAAGACTCAAGGTTTGAGATAAGACAACCTTTATAGAACTCATCTCAAGGTAATTTAAAGCATGTCTTGCAATATAAGGAAGTTCATAAAAATCAATCCATAAGATTTAAGGTATACATCAAATTGAAGTAACTTTAGGATAAGATACTGAATATCTAAAGCTCCCCCTCAAAAGATGCATACTTCTTTAATCATTCTTTTCTTTTGTTGAATTTCAGATTTTAATGACAAACGTGAATAGAACTGAAATTCTATGATATCGAGAATGGAGAGTGATCAAGAATTATTCAAAATTTATAGCAATCACCCTTTTTAATCTATCAAGAACAAGTTATGCTTCCTCTTAATCTTTGAGAAAATGTACTGAAATATTAATCAGAAAATGATTCATTTGACGCTCAGTTTCTTTCAACAGCATTTACATTTTCTTTCTTTTAGAGTCATTTGAGCGAGGTGAAATATTTCTAGCTTTTAGATCATTCACTCTATATATATTCTGATGGAAATCTTTAAGAATGTAGGCGAGAAAAAAATATAGATGATCATTGAGGTATATATATTTTTAGAACTCAATTTCTTAATCATAGTTTTTCAGCGATGTATACATGAAGCTCAATAAATTTTTTAAATATTAAAATAAAGTCATATATTTTAAAAATATTTACTTGCAATCAAGATCATCGTAAGACACATCATTTGAATCAAAATTAGTATACTTTGAAGATAAGAAATGATATGTTTCGGATACGTATCGGAGCAATCAAAATAAATTCTGTTTTTCTTACATTAACATTTTATTTAGTAATCATATGGAGTTTAAACTTTTATACAAAATCGGATTCTGAATTACATAGGATTTTTAATAGAAGCTTTCTAAGTCATAATATGAGATATGTATCTTTCACAATGTAGCTCATCTTAAATTGTTACGATTGAAAAATACATATTTCAATAACATTAAAGCACTTTCAGAATCTTTGTGTTTAATTTTGAGTTTCGATACAAAATAAAGGATATTTTAACAAGTATTAGGATATTATGTATCAAAGTTAGGCAAGTAGAAAGATAGATCAATATCAATTTATTTTTCCTAAATAGAGATGTTCTTCTCTTCTCCTTTCTACAATTTTATTTAGCTTTCAGATTTTAACAATGATTGTGAATGACAAATCTGAAATTTCTTTTCAATAATACCAAACAAAAGATGTTATGTAGCATTTCAAACATTCAATCAAATTGTCCAAGTATGAAGCATTACAAAATATTGAGAACCCATAATTCAAGACATCATACCATATGCAAAATATACCATGTGTTAAGTCATGCATTAAAATACTAAGAACAAGAATGTCAAGGATCAAAATCAATTCTTTTCAAATAAACTCCCCCTATTTATATATAATCTTGCACTGATTTCATCCTTAAAGTATGTTTTCAAGTGTTTATAAAATTGACTTGATTCTTCTTATATACTTTTATTTACTTTGTCATTCATTTTTTTTTTTGAATTTCTTTTCTTAATCAATTAACGAACATTTTGTTATTGTTTTTCGTTTTTACTTTCTTATGCTCTATACTCTATTTGCTCCCTATCCGGTGGAGTTGGGAAGGGGCACGAGGTACTACCACTAGCCTCCCTCTTGTGCCGTCCCTAATATGCCCTACACCGAATAGTTGGGTCAAATAGTGCCGGGTACTACCACTAGCCTCCCCATTGGCACCATCCCTATGATGAGCAATATAGAAAGGTTAAACTATTTACTTTAAACTCTCCCTCTATTTAAGTGTAATTCATTACGGATTTTATCCTTCCAAAAGAATGCTCACACAAGTGCTGAATATATTATGCTTGTTTTGCTTTTCCTTAAGATGAAGTATTTGCATTTACTTAGATTTTACTTCTCTTGAATAATGTCCATTTTCTTTTCTTTATCTCTCTCCCTTTTTGTCATTCTCAAGTAATTTACATGAAAGAGTAGAATAAAGAGATAATCTTATGTATCATATAGATGTGTATTATGCAAACAACATTTTCATTGTGCTCAAGGATTCATAACTTCTCACAAGTTATTTTACATCAAGATTTTAAGCATATACTTGTGTATTTCATGGTTATGACATAGGCAAAGATATATTTTAGTTTGGGCAAACCATGAAATAATTTCTAAAAGTGTAAGTCAGTCAATACACATATAGACATGATATCATAAATTAATAATTAAAGACCTTAATCATGCCATAATAAGATTTAAGTTATTGACTTTGCTCAATTAATTTACGAGAGAAGTATCTAGAATTACCAATTCATTCTGCATTCTTCAGTCAAATACCTACTAGATTTCTTATGTATGAACTTTTGGCTGAAGAAGGTCCTCTCTCTTGTTTGCATGTGAATGTTTATTGTATCTTACATGGAGATATCCTTCAAGTTGAGATCTCTCATTTTCTTGCTCAAGGATCCTGCATTAACAAACTCCTTTTCTTTCTTGAAAGAAAGTCATTAGTTTCTTCAAGATACAAAACATTCATCCAACATATTTTTTAACTAGATGACTCAATATAAGATATGACAATAGTTGAATATTGAGTCATTTTACTCAAGAGATTGCCTAAATATAAGCAAGCACATATCACTTGAACTAAAGAGATAGTTTCATTAACCAAGATGGTTCAGGGACAAGCATGTGAGGCAATAGGAAGATTTATCAAGGTCAAATCAATTTCTCAAAAATGATTTAGTTTAGATTTTATTTGCTTAAGATAATTATTAATAAGACACGCTAGCTAAGTTTTAATCAACTTATCTTAAACAGTTGTTTCTATCTAAATTCAGATTATGATTTATTTGTTATCAATAAAATATGATTCATTAAACATAGATTGAAGTCTTGCACAAGGTCACATAATGAGCATACATCCGGTCTACTAGCTGTATCTATCATGCTTCAATACAGCTTTAAAACAATAGATCTACTTTGTTCATCCTTTTCAAATTCTACAAGATGGGGTCATAGACATACCTTCTTCATGCCAATCTTCTATAAGAGTTTTCTTGTGGACTAACTTTGGTCAATGAAGATCCCCTTTCTTGTTTGTCTTAATTTGAAGTTTGAGAGAAGATGTTAATTCATTCATCATACATATTTCAAACTCACCTTGCATGAACTAAGTAAAATCTGCATATAACTCTTCATTAGTAGAACCAAAACGATGTCATCAATGCATACTTTGAGCAAATAAGATATCACAAATTCTTCTTTTTGATGCATAGATTTATCACTATTACTTTCTATCAAAAAGGTTACTTAAGCTTTTATATCATGTTTTTGATGCTTGTTCCAAATTATATATTGCTTTATCATATTTGTAATGAGTGTTTTCAATATGGTGGTAATTTAACATATATCTTCTTTAATAAAGTAAGCACATAGGTGTCCATTCTACACACTCATTTGATAGAATATAAAGCTCATAAAGCAAGCAAATGATAATGGTGATCTTTATTTCTAATCATGCAAGAATCAAGATCTATTTCATCTTTTCTTGATTTAGTCTTTTAGTAGTCATCAATTTTTCTTCATTAAGTGCATTTCTGAGAAACTCAATTTGGTTATAATTATTAACAAGTTTTCAGATTGTTATATGTAAAAGATTAACCATATATAATTTAATCATTAATCTCATAAGGAACAAAATGAATTGATATTTCTACAACTCGAATCTTTTCATTGAATGTTCTATATGCATTGCTTGATGAATGATATCCAAGGATAGAAATATCTTTATCAGATTTGGCATTATTTTCATAAGAACATATCAAGCATAGTATGTACGACTGAAAAATATGAGAGATATGCAATAGTTCATTTTCTATTTTTCAGAAGATCAAAAGAAGTTTTCATCAAAAATAGATCTAATAGAAGTCATATGTATGACAAGCAGTGATGATAGCCTTTTAAAAAAAATCATTTAAGTAGATGACTATCATACACAATTGTCTTTTTCATTTCTTCAAGAATTCTATTAACCCTATTTTACTTAAGGTGTCCTTGGTGCTGAAATAATTAATTTCTGTATAAACTTTATCAGGATTTTGGTTTTCAACAGTGTGCCATGATACTCTTTATCTTCACAGTTTGGAAACCTTTATCATTTGAAACACTTTTACAAGATTTAGCAAATACAGAAAATATTTCAATTTTATTTGCCAAGAACACATCCAATGTAAGCTTTTGAAAACTTAGTGATGGAAACAACATCTTTAGATTTAGAAATTGATTTTTGTTTGTTTCCTTAGCATGCATAGTAAACTTTGACCTTTCAGAAGATAATCTAAGTAAGCCAATGGCAAGGTCTTTTGAGATTAAGTACATACTAGCATGAGTTGATTTTATATGCCAAAGATGGTTTCTTTAATCTTGGTATTCATAGTGCATATATTCAAAAGCACACCAAGTACACATTATCATATCTATGATCAATAAACAATAATGCCATGGATAAAAACTCTCAATCAAGCATATAGAGAATTCATAGAGTTATTCTTAATAAATTGATTAATCTTTTAGCAACTTATCCAATAGTGAGTAAAGTATACTATAGAATGAAGTGATTTGATTATATTTCCAAAAGTATTTTCTATATCACAAAATTGGTCAATACTTGCAATTCATATTTTAATCAAGTACTAAAGCAAAAATAATGATGAAATGCAAGATTTGCTGTTTTCATTATTATTATTATTATTATTTTATTATTTAAAATTACTTTTCATAAGTATATTTTAAGTTTCATTTTTGATGTGTGTCTAGAGCACCCATTTGTATGAAAGTTCTATTTGTTCCATGGGTATCTTGGCACATCTATGTCTACATCCTCATATTTTCATTTTGGGTACCCAAGCTTGCTTGGGTCCTTGAGAGTTAGGACATATGGTTCCTTTTGGAACCCAGATTTGTTTAATTGTAATAACTTTACCACTTGATTTAATTATACTAGAACGATAGGTAAAGTTGTTATGCCCATTCTTTTTATTTTTGAAATAAGTTATCTTATTTAATGGTTTGCTTGGTGAAATGATAACCTTTTTCTCTAGAGATTTATGGCTAAGTGAAGGAGTCAAGCTAAATTTTGATTTATCAAAATCAGCATGTTGGCTTTCAAACATCATTTTTAATCTTTCTGAGCTTACGGTGAGTTTGTTAATGCAAGATTTTAATTGATTAATTTCTTCGCTTAAGTTTTGATTTTCTTTAATTAAGCTATGATTTTTCTGAATCAATTCTTCTGAAAATGACCTTAAGCATTCATTTTCAGAATATAGTTTCTCTTGTATTTCATCATTAGAATTTCTTTCTTTTGAAATTTTCAGATTTAGTTTCTTAAGATTTTTATTCTTTACAGCTAATTTTCTACATTCACCATACAAATCATGAAAAGCATTTAATAATTCATCATAAGAAAATTCTTCTTGAAAATTATTTGATGTAAGAGTAGATTCAGTTTTTACCTTGTCTTCTTGTGCCATAAAGCACAAGTCAGTTACCTCTTGTAGTTTCTTGGAGCTAATATCATCATTGTTGCTCCTAACCTTTATTCTTTGGCTTGACTCTTTCTTGGTCAAGGCTTTCTTCCTTTTTATCTCTTTCTTCCTTTCTTCTTGCTTCCTCTTTTTCCTTGTCTTTAGGAAGCTGATTTGCCTCGGAGTCGACTCGGACCTTATTGGAGTCGACTCGGTTAGCTTGGGAGTCGACTCGGAACTACTTGGAGTCGACTCGTTCACAGGGTCTTCAAGACTGTGTCTCTGCCTTTCAGACTATTCTTCTCTAGGAGTCGACTCGGACAAACTGGGAGTCGACTCGGCTACTGTGGAGGATTCTGCAATCTCATTGTTAGTACGCAATTGAAGCACATGTGAGCTAATCTGAGATTTATCATAAATAGTTTCTAAAGTATCCCAGATCTCCTTAGCAGATAAGCATGCAGAAATTTCATTAAACTTCGTTTCATGAATAGCACAATATAATATGTTCATAGCATTAGCATTCAATTGTGCTAAGTCCTTTTCATTAATAGTTTTAGAGAGTGTATGAAGGTCATTTATTATGATTTTCCATAAATAATAGTTTTGTGATTGAATAAAAATGCGCATGCGTGTTTTCCAATATGTGTAGTCTATGCCGTTAAACAGTGGAGGCCTATTAATTAACTGTCCTTCTCCTAGAAAACTATCTATTTGAGTTGTCATGATCTTTGGCTCTAGTCGGTTAAGACTACAAATAATATTTGAGCACCTGCTCTGATACCACTTGTTGCCCAAGGTGACAACCCAAGAGGGGGGGTGAATTGGGTTTTCTAAAAATTATGTTCCCTAATTTTTACTTTGAATAGACTGCAGCAGAATAATAGGATGTTATTTACTTAAGCTCTAGGCAATTACAAGTAAAGCAGTAGAAGATTAAGCTAGAGCAACTATACTATGGCTTTAGGGTGCAATTGATCTAAAATTACCTTATAGTTGTATGATCAATCTTAATCTATGTGTATGGTAAGAATGGAGTGGAAGCTAAGCAAATCACTTATAACTCTATAGAAAACAAAGCTAGAGATATTACACAATCAAGCATGAATGGAAGGCATGAAATACAAGAGATAAGGCATCACAAACACAAAGATGTATAGTGGTTCGGTGCACCCCAGCACCTACATCCATTCCCCAAGACCTCTTGGGAATTTCACTATAATCCTACCGATTACAGTCGGTTGTTTTACAAGCTCACAACCCAACTTGTTGTTTTACGAGCGCACAACGAACTCGGTCGGTTTTTCCAGGCTCACCGACTAGAACCACTCCGATTGTTTTCCCGGGATCACAATCGAACCCTACTCGTTGGTTTTACCCTCGGCTCACCAACAAACCTAACACAGTTGGTTTTTCCTTTGGCTCACCAACAAACCTTACACAGTTGGTTTTCCCTTTGGCTCACCAACAAACCTTACACAGTTGGTTTTCCCTTTGGCTCACCAACAAACCTTAATCCCTTGATTCAATCCCTTGATTGAATCAAGTTACAAGATATTAAAACAAAGTATAAAACAAAACAAAGCTTCTTAAACAAGCAAATATGACAATATAAACAAATAGAGTAAAGAGAAGCCCTCAAACGAGTTTTGAAGTTGAAGGAGCTCGGCTTCTTCTTTACTTGACCCTCTTCTGATTTGGCACGAAGTAGAGGATCACCGAGGCAGCACACGGATGGAGAAGAAGCTTTGGGATTCACTTGGATGCTCTTCTTCTCTCTATTTTACTTTGAATGGCCCTTTTGTGCTTATGGGAGATTTCCCTTGGAATCTCTTCCCTAAATGTTTTCTCCCACTTCCATAAGTTCTCCCCTAGCTCTCTTCTTGTTTTTATAGCTTTCGATGGCGTGGAAACAAGAATATAGCCATTAGAGACAAGAGAAAGAGCCGTTGGACACAGTCTGCATTTCCTGACAATGTTACCGTTGGGATCGGAGTCGACTCGCGCGATCAGGAGTCGGCTCGCCTGTTGCAGGAGTCGGCTCGTGTTTTACCGGAGATGACTCAGCCACTGTTCCAAATTTGAATTAATGTGCTTGCCTCGACTGGGAGTCGACTCATCTTAACCTGGAGTCGACTCGCCAACTTCTGGAGCTGACTTGGCAATTTCGGAGTCGGCTCATCCACTGAAGTCCGTGGATCCAATTTTGAATTTTGTTCTCTCGAGTCGACTCGACTGTCCTGGGAGTCGACTCGAATCTCAGAGCCCGAACTCCCGATCCTCTGTCTTTTGGCTCGTCCAGTCTTGGAGTCGACTCGAACTTCCTTGGAGTCGACTCGGCTCTCAGTTTGCGAAACTTGGTCTTCTGCCTTTTTGATGTGAAGCTGTCTTGGAGTCGACTCGAGCTGTCTGGGAGTCGACTCGAATCTCAGAGGCAGTAACTTGGTTTTCTGTCTGTTGATGGTCGCGGAGTCTCGGAGTCGACTCGTGCAATGCGGGAGTCGACTCGAATCTCAGAGTCCCAAAAACGCTCTCTGACTTTTTCCTTGTGTTCCGCTGAGAGTCGACTCTTGCTTTCTTTGGAGTCGACCTACCAACCATCAGAGTCGACTCGCGTTCCACTGGAGTCGACTCGAATCTCAGACCCGAAAACTGCTCTCTGACTTTTCTGCCTGTGACTCCTAGGAGTCGACTCGAAATCCTCAGGAGTCGACTCGAAGACTATTCTTTTGAATTTTTCCTTTGATTTTACTCTTCCAAATTGAATCCTTTGAACTTTAAGCTTGGGCCAATAAATTGTAGCTTTCTTCCAACTTGAGAGCTTTGGAGGCCTTCTTGTGTTCTTCCAACTTGCTATGTTCCTTGCAAAATAAATATCTTTCTCCTTGCAACATAAACATTAGTATCTATACTTCAAGGTTTTGTGATCATCAAAATCAATCTATGAATCAATCTTTGGGTCATCAGTGTTGACTACCGAAAATTAAATTTGGTCACTAGGAAAGATCACTTTTCCTTACCCTTCCTAGACCAAGTTTTGAAAAGAGTTGCAGGATACAAATTCTATTATTTTCTCGATGGCTATTCCGGGTACTCCCAAATCGAAATTTCACTTGAGGATAAAGAAAAAACTACTTTCATGTTTTCTTTTGGTACATTCGCTTTCCGACGAATGCCATTCGGGTTGTGTAATGCACCTGCAACATTCCAAAGATGCATGCTCAGCATTTTTGAAGACATGAACGAGAAGTTTTTGGAAGTATTTATGGATGATTTCTCTATTTTTGGCGATTCTTTTGATGATTGCCTGTCACATCTATAAGCAGTCTTAGCTCGATGTATGGAAAAGAATTTGATACTGAATTGGGAGAAATGCCACTTCATGGTGCCAAAGGAAATTATCCTCGGACATATTGTTTCATCGAAGGGCATGGAAGTTGATAGAGCTAATATTGATTTAATCGCCAAGCTACTTGCACCTAAGACGGTTAGAGATGTTAGATCATTTTTGGGTCACGCCGGATTTTATAGGAGGTTCATCAAGGACTTTAGTGTCATAGCTCGACCATTATGTAACCTCCTATTCCTTGATACACCGTTTAATTGGACTGAAACATGTCAAGAGGCATTCGAAAAGTTGAAGTATATGCTTAGCACTGCACCCATCGTGCGACCACCTGATTGGTCATTACTTTTTGAGATCATGTGCGATGCTAGTGACTATGCGATAGGAGCTGTCCTAGGACAACGCAAGGATAATAAGCCATATGTCATTTACTATACAAACAAAATCTTAAACGATGCCCAAATGAATTACACCACCACCGAGAAGGAATTGCTTGCAGTAGTATTTGCATTAGACAAATTTCGCTCTTATATCCTTGGTGCTCCTATTGTTATCTTCACGGACCATGCAACGCTAAAATATTTGCTGGATAAGAAAGAGGCCAAACCACGCTTAATACGATGGGTACTTCTACTCCAAGAATTCAACATCACAATCATAGATAAAAAGGGAGTAGAGAATGTGGTTGCTGACCATTTATCACGGCTAGTTTTTAATGATTCGGTGCCACAGTTTTTCATCAAGGACTCATTCCTCGAAGAGCAGTTGTTTGCACTTTCAACTATGCCATGGTATGCTGACATTGTAAACTTTCTTGTCACGAACCGGATGCCGGAGCATTGGGGATCGAATGATAAGAATAATTTCTTGCATGAAGTAAGGAGTTATTATTATGATGCCCCCTATTTGTTCAAGTATTGCAATGATCAAATCTTTAGAAGATGCATATCAGATCATGAGATGCAAAGTGTACTCTCTTTTTGTCATGCCAGTGCTTGCGGAGGACACTTTGCATCTAAGAAAATGGCAGCTAAGGTGTTGCAATGTGATTTTTATTGGCCTACACTATTTAAAGATGCCCACGAGTTCTGTAGGACATGTGACCCATGTCAACGTGTTGGGAGTCTAACTCATAGGCATATGATGCCTCTTCAGCCAATTACTGCTATTGAAATTTTTGACATGTGGAGCATCGATTTCATGGGTCCATTTTCACCATCTTTTGGATATGAGTACATTTTAGTCGGTGTTGAGTACGTGTCTAAATGGGTAGAAGCTGTCGCCTGTAGAACCAATGATCACAAACCTGTTTTGAAATTTCTGAAAGAAAATATTTTTTCACGATTTGGGATACCTAAGGTCATAATTAGTGATGGTGGAAGCACTTTTGTAATAAGCCTTTTGAGACCTTATTGAAAAAGTATGGTATCATCCATAGAGTTGCTACCCCATATCATCCGCAGACTAGTGGCCAAGTAGAGTTAGCCAATCGGGAGATTAAACGAATTTTAGAGAAAACGGTGAATCCATCGCGAAAAGATTGGTCCTTGAAACTATCAGATGCATTGTGGGCTTATCGTACTGCATATAAAACTATTCTTGGTATGTCCTCGTATCGGCTAGTCTATGGAAAAGCATGTCATCTACCTATTGAAATAGAGCATAAATCGTATTGGGCAATTAGAAAATTGAATTTTGATTTACAAGATGCCGGTCTAGCTAGAAAATTGCAATTGAACGAGCTTAACGAGATTCGCAGAGATGCTTATGATAATGCTAAAATTTGCAAAGAACGAACGAAGATCTTACATGATAAATCAATTTTGAAAAAAACTTTTGAACCTTCGCAAAAAGTTTTTTTATACAATTTCCGCTTACATCTGTTTTCTGGTAAGTTGCGATCGAGATGGACAGCTCCTTACATTATAAAAACTGTTTTTCCACATGGAGCTGTTGAGATTGAGAATCCACAGGATGGTATGATATTTAAGGTGAATAGACGCAGACTTAAATCTTTCCTTGAGAATTTTGCAGATGAAGAGAACTCCTTTTCCTTGGGAGAGCCTTCTTATGATTGAGCATGAAGGCAAAGGTATGTGTATATTAGTTAGAATTTTTTTTTTTATTTCTAGTTTTCTTCTTATTTTGTAGGTCTTATTTTCTAGATATCAATAGCTCAAGGTATTCCTCTTCTCTCCAATATTATTTTCTCTACTTGTTGGGGAAAAAACCCCAAGTCATACATCCACGGAGGCGCTCAGCCAAAGAGCGCCGACCGGAAAGCTGCTCGGTCAGAGAGTGCCGACCAGAGAGCTGCTCGGCCGAAGAGCGCCAGCCGGAAAGTTGCTCGGCCAAAGAGTGCCGAACGGAGAGCTGCTCGGCCAAAGAGTGCCGAACGAAGAGCTGCTCGGCCAAAGATCGCCGACCAGAAAGCTGCTCGGCCAAAGGATGCCGACCAGGAAGGCGCTCGACTAGAAAGCGCCGACCAGAGTGCGCGCCAAGAGGTGCCCAACCAAAATAAGCTGCTCGGTTAGAAAGTGCCGACCAAAGACAGCGCCGAGGCACTCTGCTAGAAGGTGCTCGCCTAAAGGGCGCCGACCAGGAGTACTCAAAGCAGCCCCGCCACAGGGCGCCCCATTGGGCGATCAGCTCGGCTCGGCACCCTTGCCGAGCCAATGCCTTAACCAAATGTTCAACCTCCGCCTAAAGTCCAAGGGACTTGATAACTCCTACGGCTTGCGACCTGCCACTATCTCCAAGCCATCAAGGCATAAGATCTCCTCAGGCTTTCGGCACGACCTGCCATTAATGCATGAGACTCCCTCAAGTCTCCGATGCACTCAGGCATTTAATGAACACGGCCCAAGACGATCTCCGGATCACTGAACCATCAGAACGTATGGCTCTCCCTGACCGCCGGTTCATTCGGTAATAAATGCACTTACCATCCACGGACCCCAGGCCCACCACAGCCGGCGGTTCAACCACTCCAACAGGTCCGATCGACCGTGACAACTCTCTGATTCCGGTCTGATCCAGTCCCGTTCTCCATTACGCCATTAATGGGCCAAATTGTGCCCAATTATTACAAAACAGGACAAACCTCCTGTCACCTCCCAGGTAACAAAAATCCTCCTATAAAAGGAAACCTGGAGGGAAAAGGGAGGGAGGACCAAAAACCAGAGAAAAAACCCGGAGCTGGAGAGAACCCTCCTAGACCGGGGGAAAAAGGAAGAAAACAGCACAGACACAATTGAACACGAGATTCTCTTTGTCTTCTCCACATACTCTCTCCCCTGCTCTCTCCACATACTTGCCCCCTCTGACTTAGGCATCGGAGGGCCGGCGCCGGGGAGCCCGGCCACTGGTTTTCTTTGCAGGACTTGCACACCCCCCCGCAGCGGAGGACGCAGCCAGCCGGCGCACCGCCGTCCGCCCCCTGCAGCAGCGGAGCTCCTCCTTCTCCGGCTTCACGGCGGCCCCCGGGTCCAATTTCCAGCAACAGTTGGCGCTAGAGGAAGGGCCCGAGTTCGCTACCATGAAGCTAAGAAGCAAAGGGGCTTCCAACGCCTCTCGACGTCCTCCACCAAGCCCAGAATGTTCCGTTCGGAACTCACCACCCCCGGTTGAGCCAGCACCTCAAGTTCGACCGGAACAATTTGATGCCCTGGTGCAGCAAGTGCAGGCGTTGGCTGCCGCCGTCCAAAGCTTGCAACCCAGGGGCATCCCAGCAGCACCGCCTCCCCCGGCTCCAGTTCAACCGGAGCCCCCTACAAGCGGGCTTCCTCTTCGAGGTCAGGACTCTCAAGTCTAGGCCTCCCTCTGGAGAGAGCACCCAGTCAGAGATCACGGAGGCTGGCCACAGCCTTCAGAAGCTGAGTCGGTTCCAGGGCAACCTGCACCCGGAGGAACCGCTGTAGCGATCCTCCAGAATAATGAACTCGACAAGAAGGTCGAAAAGCTGGAGCGCCAAATCCAGGCACTCCACGGGAGAAAATCGGGACGTAACGGCGACTTCGAGTTCAATACGAAGTCGCCCTTCTCCCAGGAGATTGAAGATGAACCGGTTCCCCTCCGGTTCAAGATGCCCCAGGTGGAGCCTTACAACGGCAAGGCAGATCCCTTTGACCACCTGGAGAGTTACCGGGTCTTAATGGCCCTACAAGGAGCCTCGGAAGCCATGA
Organism: Phoenix dactylifera; assembly: GCF_009389715.1. Taxonomy (NCBI): domain Eukaryota; kingdom Viridiplantae; phylum Streptophyta; class Magnoliopsida; order Arecales; family Arecaceae; genus Phoenix; species Phoenix dactylifera. Next base: position 17,875,880 of record NC_052405.1, read on the forward strand.
TGTGCAAGGCTTTCCCGGCAACACTCCGAGGACCAGCCCGGCTTTGGTTTACCGGGCTGAAGCCGAGTACTGTCTCTTCCTTTGAGCAGCTCGGCAGACAATTTGCTGGCAACTTTGCTGCCAGCCAGCCCCAGCGGCGGACATCTGACTCCCTCCTTGACATCAAACAAAAGGAGGGAGAATCCTTCAAGGAGTACTTGGACCGGTTCACCGCCGCAACATGGGAAGTCCGGGAGCTTGACCAGTCAATCGCCATGTCGGCGCTGAAGACTGGAGCCCGGTCCTACAGATTCCTCTTCTCGATTGAGAAGAATTTCCCAGCGGACCTTACAGAAATGTTCGCTTGAGCCCGGAAGTATGCCAAGGCTGAGGAAGCCGTGGCCGTCAGGCGGGGCGGGACCGAGCAGGACCCCAAGAAGAGGCACCGTGAGGAACGCAGCCGACCCAGAAGCCCGTCTCCACGACGAGCTAAGAATCCGCCCCGCCCGAAAAGTCCACCCCGGTTGAGAGGACCGCCGCAGCAGAGGTCACTCCGCCCGAGGTTCCCACTGCAGGCCCGTGCACCTGAAGGGAGGTATGAAGAGTATACTCCCCTCAATGCTCCTCGGGCTGAAATCCTCATGGAGATTGAGAGTCGGGATTGCATCCGGCTCCCCCCTCCAAAGCCAGACACCAGAATCCGGCATGATCTCCGGAAGTATTGCCGTTTTCACCGGGATCACGGCCATGATACCGAGGATTGTTATCAGCTCCGAAATGAGATCGAAGCACTCATTCGCCGAGGGGTGCTCGATCGGTTTGTACAAGGCCGGCGTGAAGGGAAGAAGCCAGCCGAAGGAGCAGCACAGCCTGAAGGTTCTAATGCCAACAGGCCCATCGCCGGCGTCATCAACACTATCCGTGGAGGGACCTCGGCTGGGGAAGCCTCAGGGGAAGGAGCCTCCTCGAAGCGCCCGCGCACCTCTGAAGCCATCTCCTTCTCAGATGACGATCTAGAGGGAGTCGAAACTCCCCATGATGATGCCATGGTCATCTCCATGATCATAAATAAATTTGATGTAAAACGCATCCTGGTTGATAATGGAAGCTCGGCGAATGTTTTGTATTTTGATGCTTATTGTAAAATGGGGATGACAAAGAACAGCTACGGAGGATGAATGCTCCGCTAGTTAGATTCACTGGGGATTCAGTCCCAGTAGAGGGCGAGATCGACCTTCTGGTCACAGCCGGGCTCGCCCCTCGTGAAAGTACCGTGGGTATGAGCTTCCTTGTGATACGCCTGCCCTCGGTTTACAACGCCATCCTTGGAAGGCCAGGACTCAACGCCCTCCGAGCAGCGGTCTCAACTCACCACCTGCTGATGCGATTTCCCACCAGCCAGGGAGTCGGTGAAGTCCGAGGGGACCAAATGGTGGCAAGGCGATGCTACCTAGCGACCCACGAGGCAAGACGACCAGCCGAGGTGCCCGCCCCAACGACTGACCAGCCCTCAATTGAAGTTATGGAGGCACGGGTCAACCCCCAGAAAGAGCGGGTAGAGCCTGGTGAGTTGTTAATTCAAGTTCCCTTACGAGAGAACTTTTCCGAGCTAACCGTGCAGATCGGCTCTGGCCTTGGCGAAAAACGAGAGGAGTCGCCTCGTCGACTTCCTACGGGACAATATGGATGTCTTCGCCTGGTCGCCTGTAGATATGCCGGGGATAGACCCGGAGGTCATGGTCCACCGACTTCAGGTGAAGCCGACCTGCAAGCCCGTGCGGCAAAAGAAGCGAGGCGCCGCCCCTGAACGACAACGAGCAGCAGCCGAGGAGGTCGGCAAGCTCCTTGAAGCCGGTTTCATCCGGGAGATATCCTACCCGGAATGGCTCGCCAATGTGGTCCTCGTCAAAAAAGCTAGCGGAAAGTGGCGTATGTGCGTGGACTACACCGACCTGAATAAAGCCTGCCCGAAGGACAGCTTTCCACTTCCCAGCATTGACCAGCTCGTGGACTCCACCTCGGGTCACGAGCTGCTGGCATTCATGGATGCCTTTTTCGGATATAACCAGATCCGCATGGCGCCAGAAGACGAGAAAAAGACAGCCTTCATCACCGACGGGGGAACCTACTGCTACAAAGTGATGCCATTCGGTCTAAAAAATGCCGGGGCAACTTATCAAAGGCTGGTCAGCCGGATCTTCAAAGACCAAATAGGCCGAAACATGGAGGTCTACGTGGATGATATGCTGGTGAAAAGCAAGGCGGCGCAAGACCACATAGCCGACCTCAATGAAGCATTCTCCACACTCCGAAAGTACCAGATGAAGCTCAACCCAGCTAAATGTGCATTCGGGGTCACCTCCGGCAAATTCCTCGGCTTTCATCATTACACAACGAGGAATCGAGGCCAATCCAGAGAAGATCCGAGCCCTCCAAAGGATGACGCCTCCCAGGACGGTCAAGGAGGTACAGCGGCTCACGGGCCGAGTGGCAGCCCTCGGGAGGTTTATCTCCCGCTCAGCCGAGCGCTGCCTTCCATTCTTTGCAGCCCTCAAGAAGCCGAAGAACTTTTTGTGGTCGGACGAGTGCCAGCAATCTTTTGAAGAGCTCAAGCACTTGCTGGCTTCCCCTCCCCTACTCACGAAGCCTCAACAGGGTTGAGCTCCTCTACTTGTATTTAGCTGTCTCCCCTGTAGCAGTAAGCTCGGTCCTGGTCCGAGAGGAGGGGAAACTTCAGAAACCGGTGTATTACACCAGCCGGGTCTTAAGGGATGCTGAGACCCGATACTCCAAGCTTGAGAAGACTGCCTACGCTTTGGTCATCTCAGCTCGGAGGCTCCGACCCTACTTCCAAGCTCACACAGTGGCTGTGCTGACTGACCAGCCGATCAAGCAGATCCTGCAGAGATCAGATCGTGCGGGTCGGATCACTAAATGGGCCATTGAGCTCGAGGAATTCGACATTGAGTACCGGCCCAGACCGGCGATCAAAGCACAAGTACTCGCAGACTTTATAGCCGAGTGCACTATACTGGATGAGATCGAGATCGAACCTGAACCACCAGTGGAGCAGACCCCGAGTTTGACATGGACTCTGCATGTCGATGGCTCTTCAAACTCGGGGGGTAGCGGAGCAGGGCTCATCCTCACTAGCCCAGAAGGAGTGGTCGCCGAGCAAGCCCTGCGTCTCGAGTTCCCTGCTTCCAATAATATGGCGGAGTACGAAGCGCTCGTCGCCGGGCTCAAGCTAGCCAAAGAGCTAGGAGTGAAGGACTTGAAGGCCTTCAGCGATTCTCAGCTCGTCGTCAACCAAATTGTGGGCGACCTCGAAGCCAGAGACCCGACCGTGCAGAAGTATCTTCAGAAGGATTATTTCTCCTACCCTGAGACGTCAGGATGCCCCAATATATTGGGATGCCCTGTCGCAACGGGATGCCCCGATCCGTCGGGATGGCCCGAGACGTCGGGATATGAGTTAGCGGTCCTCTCTGACCGGACGAGCTCGGCTCGTGCTCCATCGGCTATGAGTTAGCGGTCCTCTCTGACCGGACGAGCTCGGCTCGTGCTCCATCGACTATTGAGTAGCGGTCCTCTCTGACCGGACGAGCTCGGCTCGTGCTCCATCGGCTATGAGTTAGCGGTCCTCTCTGACCGGACGAGCTCGGCTCGTACTCCATCGGCTATGAGTAGCGGTCCTCTCCTGACCGGCGAAGCTCGGCTCCGTGCTCCCTACCCTGACCACGGTCGGGATGCCCGATCCGTCGGGAATGCCCTGAGACGTCAGGATCCCCCAATATTTGGGATGCCCTGTCGCAACGGGATGCCCCGATCCGTCGGGATGGCCCGAGACGTCGGGATATGAGTTAGCGGTCCCTCTCTGACCGGACGAGCTCGGCTCGTGCTCCATCGGCTATGAGTTAGCGGTCCTCTCTGACCGAAACGAGCTCGGCTCGTGCTCCATCGACTATTGAGTAGCGGTCCTCTCTGACCGGACGAGCTCGGCTCGTGCTCCATCGCTATGAGTTAGCGGTCCTCTCTGACCGCGACGAGCTCGGCTCGTGCTCCTACCCTGACCACGGTCAGGATGCCCTGACCATGGTCGGGATGCCCCGATCCGTCGGGATGCCCCGAGACGTCGGGATGCCCCGGCCTATAGGGACGCCCGAGACATCGGGATATGAGTTAGCGGTCCTCTCTGACCGGACGAGCTCGCTCGTGCTCCATCGGCTATGAGTTAGCGGTCCTCTCCTGACCCGGACGAGCTCGCTCGTGCTCCATCGGCTATGAGTTAGCGGTCCTCTCTGACCGGACGAGCTCGGCTCGGTGCTCCTACCCTGACCACGGTCAGGATGCCCCGAGACGTCGGGATGCCCCGATCCCGTCGGGATGCCCCGAGACGTCGGGATGCCCCGGCTATAGGGACGCCCGAGACGTCGGGATATGAGTTAGCGTCCCTCTCTGACCGGACGAGCTCGGCTCGTGCTCCATCGGCTCTGAGTTACGCGGTCCTCTCTGACTCGGACGAGCTCAGCTCGTGCTCCTACCCTGACCCACGTCAGGATGCCCCGAGACCGTCGGGCTGCCCGCGATCCCGCCGGGATCGCCCCCGGCTATATGGACGCCCGAGACATCGGGATACTGAGTTAGCGGTCCTCTCTGACCGGACGAGCTCGGCTCGTGCTCCATCGGCTATGAGTTAGCCCTCTCTGACCGGACGAGCTCGGCTCGTGCTCCTACCCTGACCACGGTCAGGATGCCCCGAGACGTCGGGATGCCCCGATCCGTCGGGATGCCCCGAGACGTCGGGATGCCCCGGCTATAGGGACGCCCGAGACGTCGGGATATGAGTTAGCGGTCCTCTCTGACCGGACGAGCTCGGCTCGTGCTCCATCGGCTATGAGTTAGCGGTCCTCTCTGACCGGACGAGCTCGGCTCGTGCTCCTACCCTGACCACGGTCAGGATGCCCCGAGACGTCGGGATGCCCCGATCCGTCGGGATGCCCCGAGACGTCGGGATGCCCCGGCTATAGGGACGCCCGAGACATCGGAATATGAGTTAGCGGTCCTCTCTGACCGGACGAGCTCGGCTCGTGCTCCATCGGCTATGAGTTAGCGGTCCTCTCTGACCGGACGAGCTCGGCTCGTGCTCCATCGGCTATGAGTTAGCGGTCTCTCTGACCGGACGAGCTCGGCTCGTGCTCCATCGATTGTTGAATAGCGGTCCTCTGACCGGACGAGCTCGGCTCGTGCTCCTACCCGACCTCGCCGGGATGCCTCGAGACGTCGAGACGCCCCGGTTCATCGGGATGCCCCGATACGTTGGGATGTTGTCTTTATTGGCCAAACGAGCTCGGCTCATTCTTTACCAGCTTCAACCAACGAGCTCGGCTCGTTCTTCATCGATGGATTTCTCTGCCGACGTCCTCGAAGAACGGAGTCCCAGTCGCTCGGCAGTACGGTCATTTTTTAATGTTCTTACTTACCCATTATTGGATTTCTCTGCCGACGTCCTCGAAGAACGGAGTCCGAGCAGAGAAGCGTCTTCAGTCGCCTCGGCGCAAGGACGCATACGGTACAAGGTACCCATTTATTTAATGTTCTTACATTACCCATTATTGGATTTCTCTGCCGACGTCCTCGAAGAACGGAGTCGAGCAGAGAAGCGTCTTCAGTCGCCTCGGCGCAAGGACGCATACGGTACAAGGTACCCATTTATTTAATGTTTTACATTACCCATTATTGGATTTCTCTGCCGACGTCCTCGAAGAACGGAGTTGAGCAGAGAAGCGTCTTCAGTCGCCTCGGCGCAAGGACGCACACGGTACAAGGTACCCATTTATTTAATTTTTTACATTACATTATTGGATTTCTCTGCCGACGTCCTCGAAGAACGGAGTCGAGCAGAGAAGCGTCTTCAGTCGCCTCGGCGCCAGGACGCACACGGTACAAGGTACCATTTATTTAATGTTTCACATTACCTATTATTGGATTTCTCTGCCGACTCCTCGAAGAACGGAGTCCGAGCAGAGAAGCGTCTTCAGTCGCCTCGGCGCAGGACGCATCGGTACAAGGTACCTTTATTTAATGTTCTTACATTACCATTATTGGATTTCTCTACCGACGTCCTCGAAGAACGGAGTCCGAGCAGAGAAGCGTCTTCAGTCGCCTCGGCGCAAGGACGCATACGGTACAAGGTACCCATTTATTTAATGTTTTACATTACCCATTATTGGATTTCTCTGCCGACGTCCTCGAAGAACGGAGTTCGAGCAGAGAAGCGTCTTCAGTCGCCTCGGCGCAAGGACGCATACGGTACAAGGTACCCATTTATTTAATGTTTTTACATTACCCATTATTGGATTTCTCTGCCGACGTCCTCGAAGAACGGAGTCGAGCAGAGAAGCGTCTTCAGTCGCCTCGGCGCAAGGACGCATACGGTACAAGGTACCCATTATTTAATATTTTTACATTACCCATTATTGGATTTCTCTGCCGACGTCCTCGAGAACGGAGTCCGAGCAGAGAAGCGTCTTCAGTCGCCTCGGCGCAAGGACGCATACGGTACAAGGTACCTATTTATTTAATATTTTTACATTACCCATTATTGGATTTCTCTGCCGACGTCCTCGAAGAACGGAGTGAGCAGAGAAGCGTCTTCAGTCGCCTCGGCGCAAGGACGCATACGGTACAAGGTACCCATTTATTTAATATTTTTACATTACCTATTATTGGATGCTCATGACGACACATTGTTGCAAGTTCGGTGAATCCCCGTCACGGGCTGACGGGTATGCAGTCCATTTGTAAGAAAAGAATCCGGTTCGCCCCGGCAACCGAGGCTCGGATTCGAAATTCGCCGCATTAAGAAGTCCCAAGTCCTAACGACCGCCCTAGGGCTTAGTCGAATTCTGGACTAGGCTCGGAAAAACGTTCCGAGCCCAAACCCTTGGTATAAGCACAAGCGTTGCTACCCATTAGTCGAAGAACCGAGCAATGGAGCTCGGCAAGCCAACTCTAACTCAAAACCCTGTGGCGGGAAAAGCTCAGGCCCTAGAGCCCATATCCCGGAACCTAAAACAGATCCGAGCAGAGAACTTAAACACATAGACGAGTTTCCACACAAATGAATATTCATTTCAAAAGCCCGGAGCCTAGTACAAGAGCTCGGACCCGGCCTTAACAAAGTATAGAGGCCGCTCCGGCTTACAAAAAAGAAAAAGAGATAGGAAAAGGGGAAACTACACCAAGGGCTCAGGCCCGGCGACTTCAGGACAGTTGGCTCTTCTACGGCCGAGGCCCCCACGATGGCTTTGGGAGCTGCCTCGGTGACCTCGAGAGCGATCTCGCCTTCTTCAGCTTGACCCTCCTGGTCGGTCCCGCAGAGGTTGGAACCTCTACCTCCGCCTCCGCTTCTGGGTTTTCGACCCCAGCGTCTGGTTGAAGCAGGCTAAGGTCGAAATCTGGGAGAAGTCGCCGCAACTGATTGCGGAAGTCCTTGAAGCCCTGGATGAGACCATTGACGCCTTCCTCTTCCATCAAGTCGCGAAACTCTTCCGATTCGCGGAAGAGCTTGACGGCGTCCTGGGCCTGCTCCCGGGCCTCCTTCTCTCGAGCCTCGTGGTAGGCGGCCTTCCGCTCCAAAATCTTTATTTCTCTTTTGCGATCCGCGGCAGAGATTGCACGTCAAGTAGACGGATTCGAGATCTCGGACCTTTATTCGAGCCTCCCCCACCTCCTGCTCGCGTATAGCGAGCGACGATTCGGCCTCCGTCCGACGGGCCTCCGCGGCGCGCACTTCAGACATAGTCAAAGAGTGCGCGCCCTTCTCCTCTTGAAGTTCGGCGACCAGAGTCCGAACCTCGTCTTCGGCCGCCCCTAGCTTCGCTTGAAGCACTTTCTGCTCGGCCTCAGACGCGAGGAACTTTGTTTCGGCCTCCTCGCGCCCCTTTGATGCCTTCGGGCCCGGTCCCGATAGTCCTGGATGATGTGAATCATCGTCTCGGTCTCGTGGAGGCGCTGCAAGAGGGACATGTAAGAAACAGTTTTAAGCCGAAACACAAATTTGCACAGAGATAAAAGCTGACTTACTCGGATGGAAGAGCAAATAGCGGAGTCCATGAACTCGCCGTAGTTCATGGACGAATTTTGGCCTGGTCGGCCGGGAGCAGCGCGACCCGAAAGAACTTCGCGCGCCACTTGTGCATTATCGAGGGCCGAGTCGCCCTCGAAAAACAGCCCATCCAGGAGCGTAAGGCACCCGCTCCTGAGGACCCGAAGAACCCGCCAGACCGGCCTCAGCTGGCCTGGGTGCGGCCGACCCCGTTGCTTCTTGGCTATTCCCCGGCTCAGAGCTGGAGAATTGGGGTCGAGTAGACGGCTGACCGGACCGCTGCATGGTAGAGGTGGGGCGTGCGAGCGCCAGATGATCTGTTGAGTCCTCCCTCCCTGGTCGGAATTTGGAGCTTCCCGCCGGACCAGTGACTTGCGAAATCGGCACCGGACAGGAAATGCCATCGTGGCTCCGCCAGAGCCCACGCCCTCTCCCCCGACCAGCCTCAGGGCGCGCAAGGGGCGAGAAGCGCGGCGCTCAACTGTTGTGGTCAGTCGAGGTCTTCGCGAGGTCTTTGCTTTCTTCCTCGGCTCGGTCGGTTCTCCTAAGAGTTCGGCCGCCCTCTTCTGGAAGCGGGCGTTAAAGGACTTCGCTCTGGTCACCATTTTTGCGATGTCTGCAAAGATAAGCAAATTAGGAACATTAGAACAATAAGGAAATAAGAAGTTGCTGTAACTATCCTTACCCTGAGGACGTGCCCGAGCTCAAGCCACGTTCACACAGGGCGTCCTCGCTAATGAGGCCGTTCAGCAAAATCCCGTCCCCCAAGGCTGCGGATGGTATCGAAGATCTCCTGCTCACGCGGAGAAAGCTGGGGGAGCCTGTTGATGGATTTAAGTTGGGCCGGCCTCCACCTGGGGTTCAAACCCCCAGGATCGTTCAGAACCCAGGAAGAAGAATTTCTCCTTCCAACCATGAGATGGATGAGGGGGGGCACCATGAAAAAGTGGCCGACCCCACCCGCGAGGGCGATGTTAGAGCCACTCCCGTCTCCCGGTTCGACTGAAAATAAAAAGTTGCCGGAAGACGTTGACAGACGGTAGGAATCCCTGTAGATAAACCAGTGACAGGAACCCATCACTGCCCTCCAAGCGTTTGGAGTGAGTTGCGCCGGAACCAACTGGCATACCGCCAGCAAACTCATTCACAAAGCCGTGAAGAGGAAATCGGAGGCCGGCCCAGAGTGACTCCGAGTGCACTCCGATCCAGCCTACCGGAGGATCGGTTACCCGATCCCTTCGCCTGGCGGGTTCCAAACGGAACCCGTGAAGAGGGAAAAACCACTCTTCGGTCATCTCGACCTCCAGGACACTCATGGTGGACACTACTTCACTAGGCAAAGAACCCATTGCAAGAGAGAGAAGTCAAAAAGAAGGGGGACCTGGGAAGATGCCGGAGAAAAGGGACTTCGGTCTGAGGAAGACTGGAAGAATAGGAAGCTGGAAGCAGAAAGCAATAGAAAGAGGACAGGGGGCCGGGGGAGAGTTTATATAGACCTCCCCAACGGCCCGGATCAGCGAAGAAAACGCTGCGTCCCGGTTAGATGATAACACGTGTCGGTCTAAAAGACAGAACGACGCATTTAATTAGGGCTAGCGCTTCGAACATCGAAGCGCCCCATCGGATCGTGCGGAAAGGCGTCCGCAATCGAAGATCGTGCGGCCCCATCATGAGCCCACGACGCGAGGACGCTTCGCAAAAAGTGCCCAATAATGAGGCTTTTCGGGAAGGAAGAGACGCCGCCTATTAAAGGCACCTCGAAGCTTCCGATAATTCAAAACGCGCAGTAAATCGAAATTTTCGGAATTCGTAATGACCCAACTAAAGCTACTTCCCGCGCTCCAGCTGGTAGCCAACTGGAACTCGGAAGTCGGGGGTAGTGTTGGGGGAAAAACCCCAAGTCATACATCCACGGAGGCGCTCAGCCAAAGAGCGCCGACCGGAAAGCTGCTCGGTCAGAGAGTGCCGACCAGAGAGCTGCTCGGCCGAAGAGCGCCAGCCGGAAAGTTGCTCGGCCAAAGAGTGCCGAACGGAGAGCTGCTCGGCCAAAGATCGCCGACCAGAAAGCTGCTCGGCCAAAGGATGCCGACCAGGAAGGCGCTCGACTAGAAGGCGCCGACCAGAGTGCGCGCCAAGAGGTGCCCAACCAAAATAAGCTGCTCGGTTAGAAAGTGCCGACCAAAGACAGCGCCGAGGCGCTCTGCTAGAAGGTGCTCGCCTAAAGGGCGCCGACCAGGAGTACTCAAAGCAGCCCCGCCACAGGGCGCCCCATTGGGCGATCAGCTCGGCTCGGCACCCTTGCCGAGCCGATGCCTTAACCAAATGTTCAACCTCCGCCTAAAGTCCAAGGGACTTGACAACTCCTACGGCTTGCGACCTGCCACTATCTCCAAGCCATCAAGGCATAAGATCTCCTCAGGCGTTCGGCACGACCTGCCATTAATGCATGAGACTCCCTCAAGTCTCCGATGCACTCAGGCATTTAATGAACACGGCCCAAGACGATCTCCGGATCACTGAACCATCAGAACGTATGGCTCTCCCTGACCGCCGGTTCATTCGGTAATAAATGCACTTACCATCCACGGACCCCAGGCCCACCACAGCCGGCGGTTCAACCACTCCAACAGGTCCGATCGACCGTGACAACTCCCTGATTCCGGTCTGATCCGGTCCCGTTCTCCATTACGCCATTAATGGGCCAAATCGTGCCCAATTATTACAAAACAGGACAAACCTCCTGTCACCTCCCAGGTAACAAAAATCCTCCTATAAAAGGAAACCTGGAGGGAAAAGGGAGAGAGGACCAAAAACCAGAAAAAAACCCGGAGCTGGAGAGAACCCTCCTAGACCGGGGGAAAAAGGAAGAAAACAGCACAGACACAATTGAACACGGATTCTCTTTGTCTTCTCCACATACTCTCTCCCCTGCTCTCTCCACATACTTGCCCCCTCTGACTTAGGCATCGGAGGGCCGGCGCCGGGGAGCCCGGCCACCGGTTTTCTTTGCAGGACTTGCACACCCCCCGCAGCGGAGGACGCAGCCAGCCGGCGCACCGCCGTCCGCCCCTGCAGCAGCGGAGCTCCTCCTTCCCGGCTTCACGGCGGCCCCCGGGTCCAATTTCAGCAACAGAAGCTAATCTAGGACCTGGCCAATCCATGAAAGAGTTACTTCGGCCAGTCCTTGAGGCTTGAAGATAGTAAAAATTATTGTCCCAGCCCAGCTAATCAGAGTTGATTTCGAGAAAAATACATTAAGGATTGTGGAGCTTGTCTATAGAAAAATAGACACTGCCGAGGCTTTTTAATATATATGCTGTCACAAAAAAGCATCGTAGTTTCGTTCCTGACACTTTCTAAAGCGTCACAAAAACATCCATATAGTAATGATTTTTTGTTGTTTTTATATTTGATCCCTAGATTGTTTTTATGGCTTGGAAATGGTCGAACTAATGGTGTTCCTCTCTATCAGCTTATAAGTGGTTGAACCATTGGATATAATGCATAGTTTGTTTTGTATATCTTCTAGCTAGTTTCGGCTAATTTTGTTGTATAATGCCAGCCATAATATCCGAAAGGTTTTTAACTGTTTTTCGGCCATAGTATTGAACGATATACCTTCAATTGCTTGCATCAGGAATGCTTGGATTTTTGTAGTGCTGGCAATTTAGTGTATTGTGGCATTTTGTTTCATATCCTTGTAGAATGGCCTTGTGAGGACTCAGTAGTTTATTCAAATTCAAATAAGCATTTTAATAAGCTCTAAATCTAGGTGCTAGACTGCTATCCAATCATGGCATACTTAAACTATTAAAGTTCGTTCAGGGTAAATCCATCGACATCCCATATCTTAGAGATGATGGATGGAGCACAATGGATGCAGACTTGGTCATATGAAGAAATTGCATAGCGTCTTGTTTGAATGAAACCAATGAAATTTTTTAAGCTATGATTGATTGCTTTTAACCTTACCGAATCTAAATAATGATAATGGTAATTTTTACTTCAGAGTTTACAAGTAGATGAACCGAGAGTAGCAATCTGAAGTAAATTTTTGCTTGTAAAAGTTTCCGACACAGAGCTTTTGGTAGTAAAATTTTAACTGAAAAATATATTACTGTTTGATAACTATATTTTTAAGATGTCGTAAAATTTTTATATATTAAAATAAATAAGTCTTATATATAATAGATATTTTTAAAATATTGTTTTTATTAATCAATGTCGCAGGCATTTTTTTTTGGTTTAAGCATTGTGGGCTAACCCCGGCCATGCTTGATGTGTATTGTAGGCCAGAGAGTGATTCAACTATGTTTTTGGCTGGATCCAAGGAGGCGCAGGCGGTATAGGCGGATGCCGCCCCTTGCTTCAAAATATCTAAGCCATGGTCTGTGGCGATGTAGCCTTTCAGGCCAAGCACGTGTATATAGAGGGCAACAGGACGTGGCCAACCATTCTTAAGATACCTTTTGGGTTGAGGAGATGGAGCTGTCTAGTACTCTCCGGAACTTATTGTCTTTTATTTTTTTAGATGTATTCATGCTAGAATTATATGATCATCAGTTTCATCAAAAAAAAAAAAAATTATTACTAATCACAGTTCGCACGTGAGACAGAAACGTGCCTTCTATCGACATATCGACACCCATCCACCGCCTCCACACGGCGACAAGTTAACTAGCTTACGAGTTACGACCAGTAAAAATCGTATATATAGACCGTAAATAACAACCCACGAACCCGGTGACCAGGCTCCAACAAGCGGTAAGTTCTCGTAAATGTATCCTGTCCCGCGGCATCAGGAGAAGAAGTTTAGTCGAGGCCGCCTCCACCTGGAATCGGTTCGCCGGCGACGACAGTCGTCTTTCTAACGGGCGACCATCGCGTGGCTGGGAGTCCCAAAGAATAAAAATAAAATAAAACCCTCACCCTAATCCCAGGATTTTGATCGCTGCAACCTCCTCTTCCCGCAAACCCTAGCTCTTCTCTCCTCTCTCCTCCTCTCCCACGCGGCCTCGCATGTTATCGGGCCATGGAGATTGAAGTCGTCTCGGATCCCAAGTCGCAGCAGAACGGGAACCCTAACCCTAGCCTCAGCGATCCCGCCGCAGACCTCGTCGTCGACGTCTACTCCGCCTCCGCCTACGGGGACTTGGAGAAGCTCCGGAGGTTCGTCGAGAGGTACGGGCAGTCCGTCGCCAGGCCCGATGGAAACGGCTACCACGCGCTCCAATGGGCCGCCCTTAATAATTATGCTCATATTGCCCAGTATATAATCGAGGTAGTTTATAGCTAGCTAATCTCCCTTTCTGCTTCTCTTAATTGTCTCGGATTGTTTCGTCTGATTAGGGTTTTGTTTTTGGATTTTGAAGCATGGGGGCGATGTAAATGCTGCTGACCACACGCAGCAGACAGCGCTTCATTGGGCGGCTGTGCGTGGGTCGATTGCGGTGGTTGATGTGCTGCTGCAGAATGGAGCTAGGGTTGAGGCTGTCGACCTAAATGGGTACCGGGTAATGTTATGTTCGACAATTGCTAATGGTGATTGGATTTGTTGGTTGGATAAGTCATAGATGATTCGCATTGTTAGAAAGAGTAACATAACATGACCGTAGTTTTGGTGCAAGAATTTTTTTTCAGCCTTAAATCTGAATTTTTTAAAAAAATTCAGAAATAATCTTGTTATTAACGATTTGTCTGGTACTGCATGCTCCTTGCAGAAATATAAACATTTTGTACTCTGTCATACTTATATAGCGAACTATTCATAAATTTTCTCGAGCTACTGGAAAGTGCAGAGTGGGACCCTGTTTTTTCAGATGGAAGAACAAAATTAATTAAGTGTTTTCTATTTTTGGGAAAGTTCTTTATTTGGAATGGATGCTTCTCGGTTTGATCCCTTCTGTTTAGGAAGTTAAAGTAAGATCTGCAACCTCGATACCGGATACTGGATTGGTATGTTACTGATTTGGTACGGTATGGTACACACTCATACCGAAATAGTTTGAAACTATTTTTCTCACCTTTTATCTTGGTATATCTTCTGTGCAGCTCGGTATGTACCTCAGTTCATCTCGGTACACCTCGGTATGGGACATTACTGGGCTGAACATGAGTTTTGTATCGGCTCTAATCCCATTCAGTATGGTATGCCAATACCAGATGGTTCAAGACGGTACGATAGTCCATGACTGAAAGTGTTGATCAAACTCAAGTAATGACAAGACATCCTAATTTATTTAATTAAAGTGCTACCATATGAGACATCGTATGGATGTAGCGGAGGACTTGCTGATGAGACATCGTATGGACTTGCTGATGACCTTTATTATCTACGAAGTTTATGTAAAATAGTTGCTGTTGGATCCCTGTCTGTATTTATGTTTCAAAATCAGGATCATTTTTTAAATTGGAAAGACAATTGGCTTAAGGGTCATTAGTTTAACCATTAAGTGATCTGGAAACCAACTGGGAGATCATCACAATGTAATAAATGAACGCTTATTAATTGATTAAAATAAAAAGATGAAATACAATTTTAGGTATATATGTGAAATGAAGTCTAATGAAAGAGTTAATTCAATTTAGCATTTCGTGTCACATCAAAGAGGAGAAAAAAGAGAATAAGCAAGATTCTACAGTTAGCCCTCTAAAGCTGAGAGCTATGGTGGAAACAATCATTTCTTGGCATTCACCTTCTTGCTTGGTTTTAATTAATTACTTTTCGAAGTCCAAATGAATCCATCAATATAAGCACACTGTTGCAGGCGTAATGACGTCACTAATCTATATCATCGAAGCCACCTCCCTCCGTTGGATTTTTTGGGTGGAGAGGGAGGCATGAGGCCAGTGAGCTTGAGGTCGATGGAGCTTGATTTTGAAGTTGAGATGCCTCAAGGAGAGGAGAACCCAAAATGATGGGATTTGGAGGTGGGGGGAAGATTGAGAGAGGAGAACTGGAAGTGACACATTCTATATCTTAAAAACATCTGTTTCTTCCAAAACTGCAGTTGTTTGCTTGAGTCGACTTTAACCATTGGTCTGAGTGGTTTTCACAAATAATAGTGTTTTCTTTGCTCTGTATATATTTGATGTCATTCCAGACTGTAGGCCTCTGATGTGGTTTTTGAGACATTTTGTTCTTGATATCCTGTCTTCGTGGTACTTTCAAGACCTGAAATCTTATTCATTCACTTTACAACTACAACTTGAAGTATGGCAATATATATGTGACGGATTACACCCTGTTGCTGATTAATTTGTTTTCAAATTTAAAAGCAAGAGTTTCTGATAATTTAAAATACCAAACTCTTCAATATTGTCTTGTATTGTTATTTAATGAGGCTTATAATTTGGTTCCAGAAAAGATAAAAATAAAATGAAAGGATTTAATTTAAAAAGAAGCAAGGCTAGTGTTTGAAAGTTCTATGGTTTCTGCTTGTCAAGGATTGATGCATGTACCATCTTTTGCTGTTATGCCATTATGCTATTGGATTATATTAACCATATTTCTTATTGTGGATGTCTTTGCATCAGGCAGTTCATGTTGCAGCACAGTATGGACAAACATCATTCTTGAATTACATCATTGCAAAGTATGGTGCAGATTTTAATGCCCTGGATAATGATGGAAGAAGCCCGCTGCATTGGTATGTCAGATTCATCTAGATGAATGTCTCTGCTGTTATCAAAGTTGCTGCTTGTTAGAGTAACAGACTATCTGTTTCATGATCTCTTATATTACCAACTCTAATATTTGAACTTGGTATGGAGAACCTACAGCATGGTCCTATCATGTCTTCAGATCCTCTCTTGCTTTGGAATAGTGAAAAGTCACTAATATTAGTCAATCCTAGGCAGTTTGTATCTATAGCACCAGCAGCCATGAATACTGATTGAGGGACTAATTGGTCATGTTGGGAAATGTTTCAGTTGCCATTTATATTCCGTTTGACTCATGACTAGTGGTGAGTCTGGGCTAGATTCATTTCATATGCACTCTGTCCCAACTCCCCCCTCTGTACCATTACCCTTTAGAGAAGGGTTTCCTTTTGAGAGCCAGTAGGTTGTCATCACCATATGCTAAATTTTCCTCTAGAGTAAAGGTTATAAGTACACTTTTAGGAATACTCTTTTGGTCCGAGTTGTTAGGTGGTCAATATATGTTAAGGGTAATTCAAATTTATGGGAACAAAGAGAGCTAGCAAACTGCAAATAAAGTTGATTTTAATGTTTTTTTTTTCTTTTTCTGCATCTCATACATAAGGTTTCTCGCACACTGTCTAGTTGGGTTGTGCTCATATTTGCTTAAGGTAGTCCTTTAAGGCATTTGATTGCTGAATGAGAGAGCCTTTCATTTTGGTTGGAATTTTTTAATATCATGACTGAAGCAATTTTATCATATTTTGGGACTTCTTGTTCCCTTTTTTTGTAAGCAGCTGTCTTGTTCATTTCTTCAGCTTTACTAGTGCTTTTGCTCTAGTGATCTAATTTAGTTAACTTTTGATTTATCTACAATAAGGCTCTTGGGTGCATCATCTTGGTCAATGGTGAGCATTAGCGTTCTTTACTATTTTGATTTCTGTTATAATGAATTTGTTTGACAATTGTTTCAAACTTCATATCCATTGCAGTTCCAATCTACGACTTCATCTCATAAAGTTGACAAGATGATCTTAGCATTGGAAGTTTGTGTTGCAATTTAGTAAATTTGAATAGAAGAATTTCTTACAATATTACATGTTATATATCTTTCCCTTCTTAGTAATGTTATATTGCTGATATGATTGTTCTAGAACTGTTGTGTATATGCAATCACATGCCATATTAAAAGGGGAGGGAGAAAAATGTATATTGCCATTAAACTACAGGATTGTTCTGTTGCTTGACCAAGTCATTTTAAACATCTTGTGCCATTGCGTAGGGCTGCGTATAAGGGCTATGCAGATGCTGTTAGGTTGCTTTTGTTCAGAGATGCATACCAAGGGAGGCAAGATAAAGAAGGTACCCTTTCTAGGCATTTCCTTGCAACTGCTTTCCTTGTTGTCTTTTTCTGTTCCTACTGGTATTGTTGCTATTAGCAGTAGCGGTTGTATTTCTGCTAGTAGTAGCAGGAGTCCTTTTTCTGTAAACTAATGAGTGGATGATTGTATAAAAAAGAAACTAAAACTTTGAGAAAAGCATGCATTGATGATCTAACTATATCATCCTCCTTTAGGAAAAGTTGTATAACCAAGGGAAGTGGGAACAAAATTAAAGTATCTTTGTTTAACACATTATGGTAAAATAAGAAGAATTTGATCATAAGCATGATCTATGAAAAAGTTCAACAAAGGACGAACATTCACAATCTTGGAAAAAGAATTGTTGCAAGGTTTATGTCTCATTTGACAATTAAAAGCCATGGTCATGAAAGGAGTTCAAAGAGTATCAAATATATCGATTTACAACATGATGCTCATTTAAGAATTTATTTACTTTCAAGCATATATTAAACATTATTATCCAAAATTAGCAAAATGTTTAGAGAAAATTAATAAGGACATTAAATTTGAACTTTGTTAAATACAACTAACATTGATGGATTTGTAAAAAACTTTCAATTTTACATTAAGCAACATAATATTTGTTTTCAACAAAAGGAAAAGAAATAAGAGTAAGAACTAAGAAGTGATAAAAACAAAAGAAAGAGATGAAGAAATTAAGGAAGAAAAGGAGAAGCAGTTGAAAGAGAAAGGAGAAGGAAGATTAAAAAAAAAGTTCTGTAGGATGAGGGAGAAGGGGTAGACTTAGAAGGATGGAATCAGTAAGAGAAAGCAAGCGAGAAAACCCTTTTTGAAGAGCCCTGCTGGGTATTATGCGGTAAACGGAGTGGCTAGTGCTCATTTTGGGCCTGATCCAACATGACTTGGGGGATTGGGCCCAGTTCAACCAAACCAGGGGTTACTGAGCCTCATGGTACTGAACCTGGCCATCACAGTATGTACTTTTTTAAATCATTGTAATCTAATTTTGTTTGGTCAACTTGGTGGGCTCACATTCATTTGGACCTCGCACTTTGTAAGTCTATAAGGACCAGAGCAATAAGAACTGCTAATCTTCTGTATTGGCTGTTTGAGATTGGCTAACCTGGTCATAGGAGGTCATTGTAATAAGCTAGTACGTAGAAAAAGGCACACTTACCGGTCATTTCATCTTCTAAATAGTATTAGATATAGTTACTAACTATTATCAGTATATCTCATGTGCAATTGCATTATATAATATATTCTGGAACTGAAAGTTAGTTTCGCTGAATATATTGGAGACAGAAGGTATATGTCAATTTAAATACTGATGTAGTTTTAAGTTCTGTGGTTTTAGGCTGCAACAGCCTTGCACTGGGCTGCAATCAGAGGCAATGTGGAGGCATGCACTGTGCTTGTCCATGCAGGCACCAAAGCGGAATTGATGGTGAAGGATAAAAATGGATTTACTCCTGCTCAGCTTGCATCTGACAAAGGTCATCGGCATGTTGCCTACCTTCTTGTACGTAGTTGACTAGAAGTTGTATTATCATTTTATACATACATAATGCTTGCTATTTTGAATTTGAATTGATTTGCAGGATCAATATAGACTGCTCTAGGCTTACATTCTGTTAGAGTATAGTGAGTATTTCATTATGTAAATGCAAACTTTAAATGAAAATCTATATTGTGATAATGGAATCATTTGATTATGTTAACTGGTAGGTATCTTTGGTTGTACCTCCTGTGATGATCTGTAATTGTGATCTTGAGTGTCAAATGTGTTGCTTTCAGCAAGAATTCTAGATTAATGAAAGTGGTCATGAGGGTGCTGAAACCCTTTCGAACTTTACTAATACATAGTTTACTCTGCTGTGTTTAGTCCAATGCAACAAAGGTGAATGGCGACTCCTGCGTGATAAGTTTTGTGCTGCAAGAATCAGGAACATTGGATATGCCCTATTCTGCTGTTTCTGATAATATCCTTATTGTTCTTTTCATAAATTCCATCCTTAATGGTGGGTATTCTTGGTTTCTTAATTTAGTAGCTGATGAGTAGTGAAACTTTTTAATTGCAAAAGTTGAATCTTTAATTCCGCTTTTGCTCTATCTAGCACCTAATTTTGTGAAGATTACTGCTGTTGTTGGCCTTTGGGGATGGACTGCCGTTTCACTTGCAGTTGGTTCACTATTTATGTTCTATAGATGTAGCAGGTAATTCTTTATGTTGATTATGGATGATTTTATTTGTTTTTGTATATGAATATTGTTTTTGTCCTATCGGTTTTAATCCTACTATGCCTGAACAACATACACATAAGGTGGCATTTGGTAAGGGGTGATGACTGCAAGATCAACGTGATTTGGGTGGAGGTGATGAGATCACTGCATTTGGTCACACCCCGGTGATCCTACGTGGCGGTGATTTAAAATCACCTCCACTCTTAAAATCACTGCCCAACCTAGTGAAGTTAAATATGTCCTTGTGGATAGGTGTCCAAGATCACTCCTAGGGCAGTGTTGGGTTGAAATTGGGCGGAAAATGCCTCCTCGGTCTAGCAGAAAAAATTGGCCCCAACTGGCAAACTCTACCCTGCCCCAACCCTTTAGTCCCAATTAAAATAATATGGAATATATCAAGTTAGTTTTGGTATTTTCATGGTCAGTGATCTTAGATACCCCATGGCCCACCATTTTGTATCCAATCTGAATTCGTTAATTGGCTTCATTGCAGCAAGGATCCAGGTTATATCCAACCAAATAACAGGAGGGTCAGCGAGGAATGTAGGTGCAGTGGTTCGTCCTGTCTCTCTCTCTCAGTTGCCTGTAGTGTGTATTCTTCCGTTCATATTCTGAAAGAAACCATGTTAAATGTGAAAACAGCATGCAGCCTTGGGGTCAAGATGAAGTAGAACCCCATGACCCAAATACAAGTGTCTGGGATGGTGCTAGTTGTTTATGATTATTTTAACAAGAAGGATTAAGTGTTGAAGTTTATCATCATGCCATATTATCATTTTTAGAAATAATTTCTGATTTTATTCTCTTGTTTGGTGTGAATTCCACTACCTTCTTTCATCTTCCTCAATCAATGGGCTGTTGCAGCACTAACCACATTAGAAATTACCACAAGCTTCATTATATAAGTTGTTAAAAGGTTGCTAAACTAATTTAAATGATGTGCCTACTTCATATGCCTGTTGTTTTCTTGCTATCATTAAGGAAATCTTCTGTACGAATTAAAATTACTTAAGTAATTACTATTCAATAAAAGAGAATATTTTTTGTCAAGATTACTATGAAAATATGAACATTAGTTTTCAAAAATTGAAAGAGGAATTTGGTGAAAGAGGGAGACTTGGATTGGGGTCATGTTCGATGAATTTAAAACTGTTTTTAATCAAGGTTTTAGGGATAATGCTCCTCCAGTAAATTGGGCCTTTGGTCGCCATAAACTAGTACTTTAGCGTGTGCAATGTCACATGCAAGAGGTGGAAACAGATACCCACCTGGGAGGAACAGAAAAATGTGGTTGTGGGAGTCTGAAAGGGTGGAGTTGATTTCAGGGAACCTGGAATTTGCATTATAATAGTAGAGATGAAAATTGTACCTTATGTTAATTACTATTAGTTTTTTTTTCTCTTGTCGTGATTATTTATCTTTGGAATGACCATATATTGTGACAAATTTACAATGAATAAGAGGGAGATATGAAGGGGGAACATTAAATGGTGACTAGGCCAAGAGATAATAAAGCTAATGGCTTATAGACCAACTAATTGTAGAGGCTTTCCCAGATAACAGAGCAAATGAGGAGTCTCTAATTGTAAAGTTTTTGATTGCAATACGTGTTCCAAAATAAGGTGTTGCTTTTCATGCCACTGCTTTAAATTTCTTACACTTATTATAGGAGATGCCACTTCCTTGCCAATTCATGAAACCAAGGTCCAAAAACTCAGTTCAATTTTGGTTGGGTTAAATGAATGCCAATTCAGAAGTTTTGATGTGCATACAAAAATTAGGAAAACAAAGTAGAACAAGTCAAGAAACTAATCTAGAATTATCTTTCAGTATATTTTGTTGTTTAGGACTTTTGCGTACAATTTTTTAAAAATAAAAGGCTCCAGCAAGTTTAACATTAATTTTATAATGCAATATATCACATGATGAAGACATAGCATTTGACAATATATAACATTGACACTTATTCCCTAGGATATCTAAACTTATGGAAAAAAATTCTTGAAATTATACTAAAATAACATCATGTTAAACCTATGCCCTGAACATAGTCTTATATCGAACCAAGCAGCTGAACTGTGCCAATAATTGACCTGTCTGGTTGGGTACGTCCTGAACTAGCCAGTTCAGATTGGCAATCCTTGCATGCACACATATATATCTATATATACACTTGTTTGCATATGTATGCACATACATACACATGCATATATGTCTATGTGTAAAGTCAATTTCCTTCATTTTCAGCCGAAACTTCAAAAATAACCTATGTTTGGATTGTCTTTAAGGCAAAATTGAAAGGTTTCAATGTCAGCTTCAAAGTTCCAGCTGAACTTAAAAAGATGCATAAAACTGCTTCCACACCATTTTATTTGATTAATCTTTCTCCTTCTCATTCTTCATTCAGCTCACCATCCACCAATTGCATCCAACTAAATACATGTAGACTTTTCATATGAATAGATCTTGTTGCACTCAGCTGGCTATTTACCACTTGTATTTGACAGGACCCTTTGTTGGATATTGATCTCAACAATTCTACAATTTGGACAGGCAATTGGTCTCAACTCTGCCCTACATGTAAGGTACTTGCAATGTTTTATCTCGAGAGAGAGAGAGAGAGAGAGAGAGAGAGAGAGCTGTATAGGCAAGTTATCAATCACGAAGAAGCTATGATGGCCATAGGTTCTTTTCTGTTTTCTGTCAGTAACAAGAAGACCCAGTGTCAGCCCCATATACTGGTGGTTTACTGGACACTGTTATTCCCCCCCCCCCCCCCCCCCTCTCCTCCTTTTTTCTGGGTCTTTTTTAGGTGAAATACCTATCTTGGAGAAAATTTGATTTGCAATCTTGCTTTTCTCATCAGATAATCCGACCTGTGCGCTCGAAACACTGTCCGACTTGCAAACACTGTGTGGAGCAGTTTGATCATCATTGTCCATGGATATCAAATTGTGTTGGGAAGGTCAGTAGTAGTTTATCATGAGCTGGGTATTATAGAATAGGTATCCATTATTAAATGTGTAATGTTGTAGTTACATTTTCCAAGAGCTGAGGTAATTTTCCATGTTGCTGATTCGACCTATATTTCCTTCTTTACTATGTGCATTTAGATGATTATTCGTATGGTTTAATAACGAACTTCAACTTTTCCATTTTGACTTGGCTACATTGTTTATTTGGTTGTTTTGCAGAAGAATAAGTGGGACTTTTTTGTTTTTATTTGTATGGGAACATTATCAACATTCCTTGGAGCTGTTATTGCATTTCATAGTGAGTGCTCTAAATCAAGATAGCTAAAGTATATTGGTTCTTTTCTTTGTCTTGAATTAGCACATTTTGATGGATTTAAACTTTATGCTACATAACAGGAATTTGGACAGCATCACCAACAATTCCATCTTCTGATACATGGATTCATCATATGCTGACAGACCATCCTGGGGCTGTTGCATTTCTTGTGTTGGATATTTTCTTATTATCTGGAGCTTTTGTTTTGACAGTGGCACAGGCATCACAGGTGATGTTTTTTGATATTTACTTACTTTTATGTTGTTAGTATAAATATGGCTATCTCTAGGATCTCCGGTACAATTTGTGATGTTGTTACAGAATGGTAAAATGCTGCTTGAGATCTCTGAATTAGGGCTCCAAAAGTTTAGTACTTCCATGCTTCTACACTAACGTTGAGTCTAAAGGTTTATGAAAAATAATATAATTTATCTAAACTGTTGTTGGATTTTAAGGCCGGAGTGCATAGGAAGAGTACCCCAATTGTTGGTGGTGTCAAGGAAGAAGGGCATGCTAAAATGTTCATTGAGACATTTTAAGGACATCTGTGAAGGAGTTAAAATAATTAGTAGCAGCTGTCACTTGATAGATAATTTCCAATGGCAAGCAAAGTAGACCAACAATCATCCTGAAACTATCTACTGCTCTGCCCTTGGTGGTTGTCATCAATGAGCTGAAAGTTAAAATCCATGAGAAGGTGCCATGGATGTGATCGACAGTTTTGATCCATGATATGTTTGAAAACTAAATCGAACTATGAAGGAAACGTTTGGACTTTGGAGGTTTGGGATTGTAAAAGCGGTAGAAAGAAGAGATAACTATGTTCCAATTTTGGTGGTAATTTGAGATGAGGTCGTAGTCAGAGATAGACAAATAATACTACCAATGCTGATCATTATCGTTCTATTTGTAGTGAGGTGGCTGAAGTGGAGTGGTGCTTTTGTTGTATGATACCATTGAATGTCTTCAAAACATGAAGAAAATGTTATAAGATGGTAGTGGGGCTGGCAAGTACAGAATAACTGCATGCACACAGACAAAAATTGTGGAGTTTTTTTTTTTTTTAAGATTCAAGGACATGAAAATGTTGAAGTGGATGTGCATTAAATCTATTTTATATAGATATACACAATGAAGAACTAGAAAAGGCTCAGATTTGAGTCGAGCAAATCTATCTCTTGGGGCAATTTTGGTAAGGGTTCTTGATAACTTGTCTTTGTTAGCTAGGTGTAAGGCATTGCTACTGAGTTGCCTGCCTTGTTCTCATTCTTAGGTAAGCCAACTAATTGCCAGATTACCTTGCTTTGGAGGGGCAGAGGAGTCAAATGTTTGGTAGGAACACTGCCTTAGTTTTCCTCTAGTTTCTTACGTACACATTGTGTTACGTATTATAGATTGTAATTCTTACAATAGAAAATATTTGCCTGCTAAAATAATAAAATAAGTGTGAGTTCAAATTGGTGTGAAAAAAGGTGTAAATTTAAGTGAATATTAGAGGATACAGCTCACTTAGTAATAGATGACATTTGTATAGTTGAAACTCAAACAATTAGAAAGTATGCTTACATATTATGGTTATGGTCAATATCCACCTAATGAACATTGTTTGAAGCAATTCTAATAATAAACAAGCTTATTACCTTATACTTGCGATCTTTCTTTTTAGAAATACTCACTAGCTTATACATCTTAGTGATTGTTATCATCTTATGCTTCTCTTGTAGGTAATCAATTAAGTAGACCTAGATTCTTGATGGCAATAAAAATTGCAGGAACTAGGTTTTATGTTTAATTGTTAAGATTGTAAGAGATTGGAATTTTCTTCATGTCGTGGATTCGAGAATTGTCGAAACAGGATGGCATCATTGGTGCTGTACGATTTTGACATGAAACAAGCATCGTATGGGTGTTGGGACATGAAACTGTCTTGACCGGTATGTATCTGCCATACTGGTGCATACTAATAGTGCCATGTTGACCATAAAGGTCGATGTCGATGGCTTTTCATTCTTTTTGAGGCTTTCAGCTTTAGTACATACTATCGATGCCAGTGCCATACTAATACCCTACCAACACCGCACTGGTACTGGTATTTAAAACCTTGTTTCATGCACTATGCCAAACTTGATGGTAGGGTCGGAACTAGGGCGGGATGGTTCTTAGGCTTGAATTTTTCTTTCAAGGTTTGGCCCGAGACACTCCTGACCCGAACACAAGTTTGGCTTGAAGCCCAAATGGGCTTGACCTGAGTTAAGCCCGCTAGGGTGAGGTGAAGAGAGGGAAATCAAATGTGGAGCTCCAATGTGGGTTCCATTCTCCATGGATGGGCATTGAGTCGGGGGATAAGAAGATTGAGTAGAGGGAGGGAGGATCAGGTGGGGAGTGAGAGGGGGAAGGGGATCGGTTGTGGCGGGGAGGGGGAGAGAGGGGGGAGAGATCGTAGGGAGGGTCAAGGAGGTGATCAGGTGAGGATGAGTTTGGGTGGGGGGTGGGCACAGGGAGAGCGACACAAAAAGAGAGGTGGGAAGGGAGATAGAGATTAAAGAGAGGGGTGTCGGTTAGATAAGAAAGTGGGGGGCATAGGTTTTTAGGGGACACCGAGCTAGGAGTCTGATCAGGCCATGACTAGACCCGAACATGCTCAAAACATAATCAAGCCTCGGGTTCCAGGCCCAAGCCCAACCGGATTTTCTTCAAGCCATGCCTAGAGCTTGGCTCAAAGTCGGCTTGGCCCAACAGGCCTCGGGCCGAGTTGGGCCCATGCCCAACCCTCCTCGATTTTTAACTGCAAAGGACCTAAACCTATGATAAGTTCGGTTCTTCTGGAACTATATCTCGTGAAATTTTCCGCCATGAGTATCTAAGCATGCATTAGGCTTAGAAACAGCTATTTTTGCATTATAGAGTAGAACTTACATATTATTCAATGCCTTTTTCTTTTGTAAGTATGCTGATTCAATGAGCTGCTATACATGACTAGCAATGCATTTTCAATGTTGAAAAGCATGAATCCTTACAATTGCCACACCCTTTCTCTCCAAGTGATGGACCTGACATGAATTAGTAAATCACCATAGCTGAACATAGAAAATATAAGATGATATGACTGCAGTAAGAACTTGTGGAGATCGACTATAACTTGCCACGTAGTGGATTGTGCTCCTTTCCTCGACTGGGGCATTATTGTATGCACTGTTAGCAAATCAGCATTTAACCTACCAATCAGGTGTTCGCATGTATGCAGATAGCACGAAATATCACAACTAATGAGTTGGCAAATGCTGCTCGGTATTCATATCTTCGAGGACCAGAAGGACGATTCCGCAATCCCTATAACCATGGTTTTCGTAAGAACTGCACAGATTTTTTGATTCATGGCTACATCAGTGATGATGAAATTGCCTGGCCATCACTTCAACAAGCTGCACGGTGAGACCAGGTCACAAGGTTCTTAATAATGCAGTGGAGCTCCCTGCCATGAAATCCCTGTTATTTTAAATGAGACGGAAGTTTGCTCTTGGAGGTGCTTGAGGCTGAAACAAATGGACTTTGTGGATATGCTGGGCTGCTTCTAGGCTTGATTTGAGTGCTTGCTGTTCTGGGACTGCAGAGTATCAGTAATAATTGATGTCCACGCTAGAGTTCATTACTCCATAGGAATTAGCAAAATGTCCACTATTATCAGATCATCTTATGTAGAGTCTTTACCTCGCTTTTGTTTACAAGATAATATCTGTATTATAATATTTAGTTGTAAAGGAAACAAGATTAGAAGTGCAATAATCTTGTGGGATATTTTGTGTGTGTGTGTGTGTGTGTGTTTTGGTCAGTTATCCTGGAAGAAAAAAGATAGAAATCAAACTGCAGATGTCATGCTTTCTGAGCTGAAGCGTGTGCAAGTTTGCTTTTCGTTTCCTTTTAACATCTGTTTAACACAGGCAGTGAGTGCTCTCTCTCTCTCTCTCTCTCTCTGAGGCGTGCACAGGACCAAAGGTATGCTCGAATCTCTGTTGGAAGCTCAAGATGCACTTGAACGATAAGGACAAATTAAAGAAAGTGTTTTCCAGAAGTATCACTCAATGGTATGCATCTACGCATTTGTGACCTTTATGGCGGCTTGGCATTATTATTTGAAAGCAAGAAATGCAGAATCATTCTGTATTGGACGGTTTCGTCCGTTTCAAAACATATTGGCAGCTACCGGTGTTGCTCCGACTTTGAAACCGGTTTTCTATCGGAGCGGGAGAAGCCGAAAAGAAAGAGAGAGCGAGCTGAGAAGGGAGGAAGAACAAGCAATCGTGGATGCCTGCAGAAGGCTGTGGGTGGCCAAAATTAAAAAAATAAAAAAAATTTAAGTAAAGTTTGCAAGTGATTTGTCGATTCTACTTAAAAAATTTTAAATTTTTTTCGCAGCCGCGTCCTCTGTCTCTTGTTTTGAAAACAGGGAACACGGCCCCAGTCCCTACAGTCTTCTACGGAAGTCCGTGGCCTCTCCTTCTCCCTCTCTCTCCTGTTCGTTTTCTCTCTCTCTCTTCTTCGGCTTCGGCTGATTTTTCTCAATACAGCTTGGTACCGAATTGGTCCCGAGTTGGAATCCTTGTTTGAAAGCATTTGGTGGTCTAAGTAGCTGGATCCTTCCATTTTCCTTATGAAGGGAAAACTAACTCATCATGCCATCTAACTCCATCTTGTGCTGCAGTAGGAATTTTTGTACAAAGCAATATCAGGCCGCCTCTTGTAGCTGTCTCATTTGTGCAAGTCGAGCTTTTATACTTCTAGAGTGACTGGATTGTTTCAGATAAATCTGTCGACCGACCAACCGCTTAATCCCGGTTACACTTACACCCAATATTTATAAACTTATACTTGCACCTACGTGACAGCGAATCTATTTACCTCATGAA